>NW_006440626.1:1652652-1662395 GCF_000325575.1 Pteropus alecto
CTCATGATCCTGCTTGGCACTGTGAGTTGATTTGTAGCTTCGGTATTTACTTATGTTATTTCTACCTCGTTTCTACAGTTTTCATCTTAGGTAGAGGGGCGAGAGGCCGGTGTCGTATCAGCTCTCCTTTGGTGACGCGGGGGACTCCAGACCTAATGCACTGTAGCTGGGACACCACCCCTTTTCCTCCCAGGAAGGGCAAGCGCCCCTGGAAGCTCATTTTGAGCACTCTAAACATGCTTCCATTACCTTTCAATGTCAAGCCCATCTCATTTCTTCCTTGTCTTTGAAAGAGAAATGATCTAGATTGAAGAATTACATGGTTTTCCCTCAAAACTTGGCAAGGAGATACTAAATAAATATGATATTTTAAAGACCGATTTGAAATGATATTGATTCTTAACTAAGTTTTATTCCAGTATCCCTGTTTTTCACTTGTAGTGACATGTGTCCTCTGCCATGTTTTTTCTTTCTAATGTTATCACTGTCATTTTACATTGATCGAATTTCGGAGGTGAAACAGTGACTGCAGATCTGCTGTGGCAAGTCATCTGATGTTTAGATGCATAAACCCGGATACCATAGACATACTGTTTTAGAAGTTTGTTTGATCCTAATACACAGTGAAATGGTTTAGTATCTTAGCTTCAAGCGCATTTAATAAATAGCTGTTTCTCTTTTACAGCCACAGATATTGCAAATCCAATACTGTCCTTCTTAGATATTAAACGGATTTTATTTAAAAAAATTACCAATAAAGGAGATGAGTTGAAAAAAGCCTTTCAGCTGCTTGATATCGGTCACAACATGACAGTGTCCAAGAGTGAGCTGAGAAGAATTATCACCACCTTCCTGCTGCCTCTCACCAGAGAACAGTTTCAAGATGTGCTCGCCCAGGTACAGTCTGTATAATGACCTAGAATAACACAACTGTGGAGAAGAGCAGGTGACCCTGACTTTCCCCCATTATCCCAAGTGAGCAGTTCAAGTTTTATTTTTCACAATCCACTTAATTAAATTCTGGCCGATTTGGCACGATCAGCAGGCACTCGGCTCATATTTTGCATGTAGCACTGTTCCAGTCATTTTCTTTTCGTTTTTTATAAAGCTTCCAATGTATAAAGTATTTGGTCAGCTTATATTTTGGAACTTAGTACAGATGCTCCTTGACTTATGTTGGGGTTACATCCCAATAAACCCATCTTAAGTTGAAAACATCCAGAGTCCAAAACACATTCAAGACCCCTCACCGACTTTGCATCGTGGCTCAGCCCGGCCCACCTTGAACGTGCTCAGGACACGTGCATCTGCCTGTGGTTGGGCAGAACCTCCCACACTGCGAATGTGCTCTAGAGCTTCGGGGTTCGGCCTCGTGACTGTGCAACCTGCTAGGCACTGTGATGGCTGCCCCTCGCCCAGCATCACTGGGGAATGTCGCTAGCCCGGGAACAAGGTCAGAATTCAAAGTATGGATTCCACTGGATGCACACTGCTTTTGCATCTTTGTACAGTTGAAAAGCCATAAGTGGAACCATCACAAGTCAGGGGCTGTCTGTTTTTATAGGCGTTTGCTCTTGCATCAAGTGGTTGTTGAGCATCTGCTGTATGCTTGACCCGGGGAAGAGTAATAAGCTGCCGGCGCCCTTGAGGGGACCCCAGTTCAGCGACGGGTCTCTGGAAGCATTAAGTACTAGGACAAGGCCTCTTACAGGGTAGCATAGGAGTTAGAGGACGGAGCGCTGGCTAAAAATGCGGTGTGGCAGTCCAGGAAGGCTTTTGGGAGGAAGGGGTATTTTGCTCTAGGGAATACACTCCTCCGTATAAATATATACACTTATATCTACATTTATTTCTATATCAATTTTTCCGCATACTGAGAACTATGACTTCACATCAATACTGCCAATTCTAATCCAGCACCTCGGGGTTCATTCTGGTGTTCTCGCTTTCCACACTTGTAACTACCACAGTGAGAAACCTGGCTTCTTTCTTAGTACGTTTCCTTATTGGATCAGTCTCCCTGGCATGTGACTCATCCTGTCTTCAGCGCTCCGCCTCCCCACTCTGGAATACCACGGCTCCCCCAACACTGCAGACACCATTATTCTCTGTCCCGTCTAATGATTTAGGACTGAATTGTTAGGGGACAGACAGGGAAGAAGGGAAAGGGGAGGAAAGATGAAGAGCTTTTCTCTTCTTCTTTTTAAAAAAATGTTTCTACTTCCAGAACTTCACAAACAGTACATACTGATTCATGCGTCACTCTTTATTGTATCTATATTTGAAATAAAAGCTTTATTAGGATATAATTTCTATATCATGAAATTCACCATTTAAAAATATATGTTAGTGGTTTTTAATATATTCACAAAATAATGCCACCATCAGCGCTATCTAATTCCAGAACATTTTCATCACCCCGAAAAGAAATGGCGTATTCGTTCGCAGTCACTCATTCCCCCTCCCCCTCCCCCCCGGCACCATTAATCTACCTGCCGTCACAATAGAGTTGCCTATTCTGGACATCTCACATAAATGGAATAACACGATATATGATATTTTGTGTCTGGCTTCCTTCATTTAGCATAATGTTTTCAAGGTTCAGTTACATCGTAGCATGACTCAGTAATTCATTCTTTTTTATGGCTGAATAATACTCCATCGTATGGCTAGGCCACCTTTGATGGACTTTGGCTTTTGTGAACAATGCTGCTATGAACATTCACGTACCAATTTTTGTGCGGACATGTTTTCCTTTCTCTTGGGTACATACCTAAGAGTGGAATCGCTGTGTCATATGGTAACTGTTCTTTTGCTTTTAAAGAACATTTATCTGTGCAAACAGTGTATCCGTTTTCTCATAGGCTTGGTTTAACTCATACTTTGTACCAAATGGAGAGTTAAATATTATTTCCTGCTAATGTCTCCCTATATTCATGATCTAATGTTAATTTAAAAATTTGACAATCTTCCCAAGCTAATCAGCTATGCAGGAAGAGGAAAAGTACAGAAAATGCGAAATGTGTATCTGTTTTTAAAAGCTACATCTGTTTTTAAGAGAAGTCACTGGGAACTGTAGAACTTCAAAGATTTTTTTAAAAAGGGTCTTCGTGGTATATCTTAAACGATAGGCATGCTTTTCTAGGACCTTGAGCTCCTGTGACCCATGCGTATGTAAATCAAGGAGGCTGGAGTGTGGTATGGCGAACAGGAGGCCAAGTTCGTGGGAATGAAGGGCAGGGCTTCTCTTCCTATTCCCTGGAGTTCACAGTGTGTGTGACTTTTTCTAGATCTTTTAATGACTAATCCATGTGGTGATACGAACTCTCTTTTCTAACCGTTAATGTAAGCCTAACTGCAAATGTATATTACTGGTAAATTATTTCATGGGAATTTCCCCCATTTTAGAAAAGAATTATAGTGAATTTACTTTAGCTTATATTTATTTCAAGAACAATGTCAAGCATGTTTGTGTGTCAGGGTGTTTCGATGATTGATCAAGGCCTGTACCTCAGTTTCCATTAATAGTAATGAAATTTTTAAAAAAATATATGGCCTCTGAATATTAATATAAACAGTTTAAAAGGAGTCGAATTGGTAAATAGATTCCAGAGAGGGAAAACAAATTCTGTGTGTTCCCAAATTGCACCATTTATGTAAAGAAGTCATTGAAGATAATTATCAGCATGATTGACAGTGATTTACAAACTACCCTCGTCCAGTCCCAGTCTAAGAATTTGCTTTCAGCAACTCATCTGTGGGCAGTTTTGATTCTTAAACTTTTTTTTTTTTTTGCTGGAATCACAGATTGAAATTGAAAAGGCAAGTTCTTAGACAGGACCCGTCCTTTTGGACTAGCATCTTTGGTTGTCTAAGGGACTTAACTTTGGGGACCAGTCAATGCAAAATTGCCGTATTAGAATTTGCATTAGACCATAAATAATAATATGAAATGTAACAAAAGCTTCTTTTTTTTTTCTTTCTTTCTTTTCTTTCCTTCCTTCCTTCCTTCCTTCCTTCCTTCCTTCCTTCCTTCCTTCCTTCCTTCCTTCCTTCACTCCTGCTTTGAAGCCTTAAGGATCATGTCATTTCCCTTAACGCAGCCTGTTTACTGGACTTTTTTTTCTTTTTCTTCCTTCCTTCCTTCCTTCCTTCCTTCCTTCCTTCCTTTCTTCTTTCCTTCTCTTTTTTTTACAGGCAGGGTGGTTAGTGTGATGAGATGAACTTGGGCTCTGGAGTCAGAGATGACTGGTACTTACTAGCAGTGCTACACAGGGAGGTCACACCTCTGTGAAATGCAGAAAATTTGAGCCCCTCACAAGGTGGTTTTGGGGGCTAGATAATTAACTCACGTAAAACACAAGAGTGGTGCCTGTGCCCATCCATAGACTATGAGCTCTACAAATGTTTTGTTCCTGCTCATTTACTCTGGTCACTGCCATGACCAAGAGGGCATCCAGTCTTGGAATTACCCATCCTGTAAGATTAGGGAGACTTTGCAGTGTCTACTCAAAATTATGTCTCCTAAACATTCCCCGTCAGAAAGAGAAGTCATGGGTGGCCTTTCCAGGGAGAATCGTCACACTCTTCTTCTGGTTCCTTTTCCTACTTACATACGTTTTAAATAGTAAAGAGAAATTTGTCCTTTGGGGAAGACTGACATGGCCGTGCTGGGCTCTGAGGCTGGAATTTGAAAGGCTAAGTAAACGTCAGACTCAACTGTGTGGACTTGGGAGCTGTTCAGAACATGTGGGAAATTGTACTTTGTGTATCTGTGTAAAGCTTAATAAAATATGTTTATGTTGATTATATATTTATCTTAACTTTAGTTTCATAATCTGTTTTGGAGGGAAATAATTATTTTCACTTACAAAAAATTTTGACTTTTACTTAAAAGTAATTTCAAACCTCCTGAAAATTTGTGAGAAAAAATAAGAATAGTATAAATAGTTACCTGTAAGGTATAGATAATACCTAGGAACCCTTTACCCAGATTTGCCAGTTATGGATATTTAACCTCATCTGCTTCTCCTGTGATCTGTGTGTGTGTGTGTGTGTGTGTGTGGGCGCGCACGCGTGCGCGCACACATGCAAACAATACTATACACGATATACATGATGTATACATAATATTGTTTTCTGAACCGTTTGAGAGGAAGTTGGTTATATTATGGTTCTTTACTTCTAAACACTTGTATGTATTTCCTAAGAATCAGAACTATTCTTTTATATAATCACAGCACAGTTATCAACTTCATTAAATTAAGTGTTGAGAAAATAATTTTATTTCATCTACAGACTGTATTGACTCGCTTGACCCAATAACGTCCTTTATAGGATTTTAAATTTAGAAATAACTTTTTCTGCCTTAAAAGTATATGAATGTAGAGAAGTTTACATGACACTGAGAGGTTAAAGCTCTGCTGGGCCTCAGCGTCTTAGGAGCTATACCTTTATATTATATATTTATACATATGTAATATATGTTAACACATACAATACATATTAACATACATATGTAAAATATATATTAGAATATATTTCTATAAATTTAACTTTATATTTTAGATACATCAGATTTTAGATAATTTTGTAGACAACTTGTTGACTTTTAATTGAGCACAGACCGGCACTCATGCTCTTTGACCTTGGTTTACTGAGGCTGCATGTCAGCTCAGACACCTGCATTAAGTAGCAGTGTTTACCAGATGCCCATCGCACTGGTGGTACCCTGTCTTACATCATGAAACCTACTGTGCTGTCCACTGCCTTGATCTGAATTCTCTAACAGGCTGCCATTCTTCTTGTTTGACTGTAGATCCCCCTCACCAGCTCTGGTGCCGTTCCGTACCTTGAATTCCTGTCCAGGTTTGGCGGAATTGACCCAAATATAAACGTTATAAAGAGGTAAGTGTTTTCTTTTTTTGATCATAGGAGAATATGAAATTGGCAATGATGAGAGATAAGACATAAGGTCATTGGCGCTAATCACGTCAGCAGATATAAATGGAAGATGTGTTGGTGGAGCATCCCCTGTGGAACTTAATAGCATTAATCCTCAGTTGAAGTTTATTTAGAGAAGATTCCAACATCTATATAGCATATACTTAAGAAGGGAAACGATACTGTATTAAAAATGGAAACGGCAAATGAAAGTCAGATTAACATTTTATGTGCAATGTATTTCAGATTTAGAAATAGTTAATTTTAACTTTGAAGTAAAAGTATTAAGATGCCAAATTTGTTCATTTTTATACATTTTAAATGTCTTTCATTGGAAAGTGAACATAGTTTGGTAGCTGGAAATTAAACATTTAAAAAAAGGTCTTCGTATGAGCTCTTTTATAAAAGTTTCATAGCTTTAGCATAAGCGTGAGGCTCATTTGCTTTCTATGCAAAATGAGAGTGTTAAAGGATGAACTTTGATTCTCTCAGCTGTAAAGTTTTTTCATTCTAGTTTATGATTTATAAAATTTTGTTCTAATAAAAAATTATTCAGATTACCTATTTCAAATGACTAAACCTCATTTTTTCAGGAATTGTGGAAACAATTATAAGAATTAAATTTGGTCCCAAAACATTAGCACATTTGAGTATTAAAGCTTTCATGATTGAATCCATCACGGATGCAGCTTAGGTGTGAGAATTAGTGTGGCGGGAGGAGGGGGAACGGGAGCTGCTGTCCAATGGGTATAGAATCTCAGTTTTGTAAGGTGAGAAAATTCTAGAGATCCGTTGCACAACAATGTGAATGTTGTACAACATTTAATGTACTGAACTGTACATTAAAACAAAATGGCCGAGACGGTAAATTTTATGTTATTTATTTATTTTTTATTTTTTTTACCACAGTTAAAAAAAATTAGTGGAACAGTTCCAACAAGACTGACAAAGTCTTATCCCCTCCATGATCTGGGACTTTGCCATGCTCTGTTTAGTTGATGCTTAGTAAATGGTGGACTAACATATGTCTGGGCTCATTCAAAAGAGTGGCTCGTTCTCTAGACTGCACACTCGTGTCTTAACCTAAAACATCACCGTATGCAGGGTAAGGTTTTTGGGCGAGCAGTAACCTCATTTGAATATTCTTTGTTGAAAAAGCTAAACAACTAGAAAAACTGAAAGCTGGAGAGTTCTGTGTGTGTGTGTGTTTTATTGTGAAACATTAGTCTAATAATTTGAGATGAAAAGGATCATAAATTACTTCCTGAAACATAAAAAGTTAAATTTTTATACTAAGTTTGAAAGAGTTTTAAATTTGAAGCTAAATTCTCTTTATTGTTGAAGATGATGCATTATAGTGAATGGAGACTTCTCTTTCTAGTAGCATGGTAGAGTTTATCTATAAATAGTACTTCTACTGAAAACAACTAAAATGCTGGTTAAAAGATAAAATATTTTAATATGTTACTGAGCTGGTAAGAAAGTAACTAATCCCCAGAGGCTAAAAATGAGGTGAACATTGGAATCCAGAAAAGTGAGCATTCTAAAAAGCCAGCTATTGCCTTGAGGGCATTGACCAAATCCTAGTGAATTTGTGTGTCAGTTTTGTTGGCTGTTTGGAGTGAAGAGGACAAGAAACAAAGCCTAGAGGGTCTGCCCAAGGTGGAGAAACCTAATAGAAGATCAATACATATAAAGTCGGGACAGCTCTGCCCCACAGTAAGGATAAATTACAAACATAGACCTGCATCACAGAAGGCACAATGAGGAAACCTACCTGTTTTAACAATGGCATTGGGTGAATAGACTTGATTTTCATGTAAGTCTGTGCCTGAAATAATGCTACTTCTGTGGCTTGAAGAGTCTCAGGCTAGGAATTTACTTAAAACTGGTCTTGGACTGGGTATGCCCTTCTGTAAGGAATACATCTTCAACCTAGCCCTTAAAGAATGTCCACAGATAAAGTACCAAGTAACAGTAGACCACAAAAAAAATCTTGAAAACATATGAAGAGACAAACAATGAGGCCTGCAAACCAATAGAAACAATATCCAGGAGAATATTGGAACTATCAGGTACAGAATCTAAAAGTAGTATTTTAATATGCTTGAAGAAAGGAAAGAAAGGATTCAACATATGAATACAAAACTAGAGGCAATAATCATAAAGATTTGAAGAGCAAAAAACAAAATTTCTGGTACTGAAAGATATAATAATTGTCATTGGATAGGTGAAAATAGTGGATTAAACACAGCTGAAAAGAGGATTAGTGGAATGGAACATAAATCTGACGAAAGTATCCAGAGTGCAGCACAGAAAAACAGAGAGATACAAAATATAGAAGACAGGAATAAGACATGGAAGATGGGAAGAAAAGGCCTAACATACTTCTCATTGGATTTCCAGATGTATAAGAGAAAGAGCAGGGCAGAGACAATATTCGAAAAGATAATGACTGAGAATCTCAAGCCAGATAATAAAAAGAAATGCATATCTGGACGTATCACAGTGAAACTACAGGACATCAAAATTAAAGAGAAAATCAAAGACAGTGAGAAGGAGAACCCAATTGACGTTGATGAGTGACAATTAGACCGACACTGAAGCCCGAACAGTGACAGTGAAAGGTATAAGATCGTGGAAATATCTCTTCAGTATGCTGAAATACAACATTTGCCATCTTACAGTTCTATGCTATATTTGTAAGAATAATAATAAGAGCTTTTCCTGTAGGAATCCCTCTCCTTGCCATAGTATATGCTCATCCATTGATAACAGAGTATTTGGCAAAGGGAGAAACAGCTGGCGTCGTCGTTTGTGGTGTTCAAGTTTACCTTTCAACTAGATTTTGTATACTTTCTTCATACTGTCTTGGATAAGAATAATAGGCAGCCTTTGTACTCATTGAATTGTCAGGTCTTTAGACTTGGGCTAAATCATTGACTGAGTTGCAGCTTGAGTTCCCTGGATTCGTGGTGGCGGGACTTATTATTCTGGTTATAGCACTTCCCGTCTGGAAATGTGGTTTGAGAGGTCACATTTTCTATCAGCCAAAACTTGCTGCCTTTGACAACATAGAGTGAACACAACACAGAAATGTTGTACCACCTGTTCTGCCCTGGACATCTTAGCTTTACTAGAACTGTCTTAAAAGTCATCATACGAGGAAGTTCTTGAACACCCTACAGTGGTCGATTAAGTCGAGAGCAACATGAAGTTAAAAAGGACATTTTGCTTCTAAAGACATTGAAAACCTGGAATGATATCCAAAAATCTGTGCCTCTGAGTATATGAAAGCTGGTAAGGATAAATGTGGGACTATTTTTGTATCTAGCATAGCAGACTTCACATCATCTATAGTAATGGTAGTATCATCATCAACCCTTCAAACATCCAAGGAATTATTCTATTTAAAATTAGTAAATTGAACGTTTTTGCTTCTGATGGACACATAGGACATTTCTGCATATAGACTGAGTATCTTCTGCATATTAAATAATCCATATGGCACTTGGCTCCAAGCTACCTCCCTGAAAAATAACTACAACCTTCCATATATAAAACAATTAAAACATTTTAGTCGAAGTTTTTAAAAGCTTTTTGAGCATCACACAAGATGACTCACCACAGAGTTGTGAAGAACTTACTGAGGAGCCTGAGAATTATATCGAAGGTAAATTCATTCACAAAGACCATGTATTGGCCTTTGGGCTTTGGTTAACAGAGCAGATGTGAAGCAGGTTCTAGCAGGTAGACTCTGGTAAAGAAGAAAGGAAGAAAGAAGGCTTTTGAACAAGAAA
>NW_006440626.1:1662413-1671029 GCF_000325575.1 Pteropus alecto
AAACAAGCTGCTAAAGAAACTCCAGAAAAGGAACTCATACAAAAGAAAAGAAGCCTTCTGCATTTCGTCTTGAATTTGTATGCCTCTAAAAGTCAATTGAATTTGGACAGCTTATTCGAATTTCTGAAGATGAAATACGTGATTAAATCAGCAAGCAACATTTCCAAAAAATAAAAACTGAGGGTGAAATAAAGACATTTTCATACAAAAACAGAGCTTGCTCATGTCCTACAGATCTTGACTAAAGGAAAGTCTAAGAGACTCTAAAGGTAGAAGACAAGCGATCCCAGATGGATCCACAGGGCCTCTGTGGCCTGGCCGTCCTCCCCGACGGGTGCTTCTGCTGTTGTCCTCTTTGTTTGCTGTGCTCCGAACCCACTGACCTTCTAGTTGTCCCTGTCTTAGGGTCTTTGACAGGCCGTTTCCTCTTCTGCAGCACATTCCCCTACAGCTCACTCTTCCCACACCCGTTAGGTTAATAGTCAATCTAGAATGTGAGCACTGCGAGGGCTTTATCTGTGCCAATTATTAATGTGTCCCAAGCCCCTAGGACGGTGTTTAGCACACAGTAGATGTTTAATACATATTTATTTAATAAAGGATAGAAAAACCAATAAATGACACCTATAGTCAGAAACTTGAATGAGTTTCACAGACATAATACTGAGTGAAGGAGCAAGAAACAAAAGAATACATCTCTTCGTGTAAATTAAAACAGGATAAGTTGACCTGTATTTTTTAGGGATACATACTGAGGTGGCAAAAATTACAACCAAATAAAAGGAAATGATACCTTCGGTGCTCGGGTGGTGGTTAATTCCAGGAGGAGAGAGAACCTCGTGGTTGGAGAGGCACAGACCAGACGGGGGCCTTTCTGTGCCAGGCTTCAGTTCTTGATTTGGGTAATTGTTAAAGAGGCGTTTGTCTTAATTATAATTAAACTGTGTATATATGTTGTATGTACTCTTCTGAAAATGTGTTACATTTCATAATAACAACTTAAAGCTCAATGAATTTAATAAGCAGATTAGACACAGCTGAAGAAGTAAGTGAACTGGAAGATCGGTCAGAAAAAATTAGTCAGAGCAGCACAGAGACATGGAACATGTACTTGGAATACGGTAAAGAGAGGAATGAGAGATGGGACTGGGGGTAACAGCCAAAGAAACAATGGCCAAGGATTTTCCAGAATTTACAAAAGGTCTGTCTTGTGGATTCGAGAAGCCAGTCTCAAGCAGGATTTAAAACAGGGGTAGAGGCAGAACCCCAAAGACAAAGAGATCTTAAAAGCAGCCAAGGGACAACATTTTGACAAAAGTGACTTCTGAAGTGTCCTACAATAGATGATCGGCTAAAGAAGCTGTGGTACATATATACAATGGAATATAACTCAGCCATAAGAGGAGATGAAATATTGCCATTTACGACAATATGGACGGACCTTGAAATAATCACACTAAGCTAAATAAGCCAGCCAGAAAAGGTTGAAAATCACATATCACATACGTGGGATATAAACCTAAAAGCAACAAATGAACAGGACACACAAACAGAGACTCATGGACATGGACAATGGACTACTGGTTACCAGAAGGGAGGGGAGGGGGAAAATAAAAAAATAAAATGCTAAAAAAAGTTATGTATATATAGTATGAAAAAAAAATAAACTGGCAAAAAAAAAAAAAAAAAAGTGACTTCTGAACAGTGACAGTAGAAGCCAGGAGAAAAGAGTGGATTAATAGCTGCGATGCATTGAAAGGAAATCACTGCTATCCTAGAATCGCGTACCCAGTAAAAATATCTTTCAGTATTTTCAATATTGAAATAAAGACACACTGAAACTAAAGTAGGTTTGGCCCCCAAAAGACCCAGTAAAGCAATTCTAAGGTTCCAGTTCAGGTGCAAGGGGACGATCCCAGGTGGAGGGTTTGAGAGGACGCAAGAAGGAACGGAGAGCCAGGACGGCCGTGGCGCGCCCTCGGGGACTCGAGATGCCTGCTGACTGCAGGAAGCACTAAGGGCTGCAGGCGACACCGACGGCTGTTTTAAACATAGGATATAATTAAAACACCCGATAGTGGTAATATTAAAATCGAGAGGAGGGACTGGAATTAAACATTCCAGAGTTGTTAGATTGTCCAGTAGGAAGATAAAAGTTTTGACTAACTTAGACTTCGAAAAAGTATGCAGGTTATAATGACCAGAGCAACCATTAGCGGGATGAAAAATGGAGCGAATAACTCCCGAACTTGTAGAGGCAAACAAGTGGCATGATAAAAATGGAGTCACCCCAAAAGAAGGCAAGAAGGAGCAGAATGGGCAGGGCAGACAGAAATCCTAAATGTATCAGTAGTTATAATAAATGTTCCACTTAAAAACAAAGACTGACGAGAAAACGAATAGTAAAATTGATTAAGAGAAGAACCGAAATACATGTTGATAGAATGGATGAAAGTGATAGGACTTAAGAAGACGTACCATTCCAATAAATACTAAGGAAAGCCGAGTCACTAAGTTAATATGGGATAACAGACTGGTTCTGAAGCGGACACAGAGGCGGAGTTTGGGGTGCAGGGTGCAGATGCGGGAAGACACTGAAGGGAGGAGGGCTGCTGGAGATTGGGCAGAGGGAGAAGTGGAGCTGCCACGTGTGCCTGCAGGCTGATGACCTTGACCATCTGGGGAGGAAGGTGAGATGGGGGCAGCGGGGCTCCCCTGGCACAGATACTGCCCCATTTCTCCAGCTGATGGTGGGGTGCACAGGCCTTTGCCTGATTTTTATCCTTTAAATCTTGAACGTATGTCGCAAATTGTGTTTTCTACTTAATACACAATTAAAACAATATTAAAATATTACATTTAACAGAGAATCCGAAGATTGGATTCCTGGCAAGGCTCCAACTTCAACTTGATCGTGGCACTCAAGTAAAGAGGGCCCCGAGCCTCAGTGTCCTCCTCTATAAAATGAAGTCCCGTCCCATGTGAAACGCCCGGGGGCTTCCCTTCACCCCATTGTGACATCTGGATGCTTTGTCACTGCCTACAGGTGTCGGCCTCCGCTCGGGACTCACCCGTGTTCCTCCGCCTGCCTGTGGGGCTCTGGGTGCCCCGACCTCCCGCAGTAGCACCCCTGGGGTGTGCCAGCTCCTGCCTGCTCTGGGCTTCATGCTGCTGTAAATCCCCTTAGCTTTGCCTGGAGCGCTTCCCCGAACGGACAGCCCCTGGCCCCTCAGCCTCTGTCCAGATGACCACTACCCCACCTTCCGCAAGTCGAGCCCCCTCCCCATCTCCCTGTGCCCATCCTCTCCCTGTGCCCGCCTTCGATTTCTCAGGGTACCTGCTAGTACTAGCCTCTCCCCGTGCCCGCCTTCGATTTCTCAGGGTACCTGCTAGTACTTCGGCTCACATTTCTTTTTCGCTTATTTCCTGGCTGTCACTGTCACTAGCCTTAAGCCTTTTCAAGACTGGGAACAGTGTCCTGGGCACGGCTGCGGCCCGGGCCTGGGCGGAGGCGCTGGATGAGCGCTGTGCCCGAGGAGCAGAACGCCCTCCTCCCTCCCAGCGTGCTTGTTCCCAGGAGGGACTCAGAGCACTTTATGGGTGTGTGGACAATGCGCAATCAGAAATAGTTGATAAAAAAAGCCGGTGGGGCCAAGGAATGGTATAATGGTGTAGACACACATTGGCCATAAAGTCCTTTACAAGTGACTGACAGTGTGCCCGAGTGGCCTGGGAGCCCGCAGAGGTCAGAACGAAGGGCGGCAGCAGAGGGGTGAGGGCCGGGCTCTGAAGCCAGACCGCCGGGGTCTGGGCCGGGCGCCTCCACTACCCGACCCAGGCCAGGGCGATGGTGGCCCCTAACCCTCAGAGCTGTTGGAGCATTGCCTGAGGTGCGGCCCAGCCATGGCCGATGCTCCTTGAGCGCAGGCCCTCTTTACTCGGGTCCCGCCCTACCCTAGGAGGAGTAAATGCCCTATTTCGTTTTTCCGATGAGGGAGCTAGCCAACTGAAAGCTAGGTAACTGGCCCAAGCTCGCGCTTCTGGCAGATGATAGTGCACAGGAAATACCTTGCATTTAAAAATATGTGATTTCAAAACCGTATAATTTAATTGCTGCATGTCCTATATAAACATTTTTTGGTTAAAACACTTTAACAAAAAGTTTTTATTTTTGTTTTTAAGGGGCAGTGGAAATGAAATAAGTTGCCGTCGGACGTTGAAAGAACTTGAAATCCAAATAGGAGAAAAGGTAATAGAGATCTTTAAAAACAACAAATCTCCCCCCACCCTTCGTCAGACGTGGTTGTTGGCAGAGGTAGGTGATGTGAAGTGGGCCGCGTCTTGTCGTCTGTTCTGTGTCAGAGTCGCCTGACTGAACAGTTCTCACCACAAGCCCACGTGAGAGCCCACCCCCAGATGGCTTCGACGCCTCAGGTGGCAGCTCTTCAGGTGACGCCAGCAGAAGTCCTGGGATATGAATTCCTTTTGTATTAACTTGAGATCACCATTAGTAGGGCTTGTCTTCCTGTTTTTGTCTGAGACCGAAGCAAGGTTTTCTTTAGAAAGAGAAAACGACTGCTTTTCAGTCAAGAGCAGCACGGGCCAAATACCCAGGGAGAACTCAAAGGGGTGGGTGCCGAGTGCGGAGCCGGGAGAGCCGCAGTGCGCGTGTAGACAGGGAGCGTGCAGCTTTGTTCCTGTTCGCTGATGGCGGTTGGATGTCCCAGCGCACGGCTCCGGAGGGAGGACATGTTTATGGCATTCAGGGGTTGGAATCAGACCCCTTTTTAAAATGCATTTGAACCTGTCAGTTACACGAGCAGTTTGAGAATCATGGTTTAATTTATTTGATTCAATATGTTGGTTTGAAATGTGACAAATTTTCTTTCCTTTTTGAACTCTTCTGAGATTTTCATACATTTGGAAATCAAAAATAGCCAGAAATCCACAAAATGTTTGTCTGAATTTTCCTGGCTGACGCCATGAACACCAGAACGTTCGTCTTAGTGTGCTAATGTTTTAGCATTATGTGCTCCTAACAATCTAGTTTCACTGTAGTTTATATCAGTGGGAACCTGGTATAATTATTTGCTTCTTCTATTGTGGTCTATTTGTTACCCTGTGAGAAATAGGTAACAGGGGGTCTGGGAAAGCATGAGTCCTGTGCTAAAGGTTACATTGTAGGAAAAGACACATAGAAGCCATGTTTCGAAGCCCTGTATTACAGGTGCTTCATCAGTTTGTAAGACATGAGTCTGAAGTAGCGAGGGTTCTCGAGTTCAGTTCTCGAAAGATCTCTGACTCCTGTGCAGCTACTTGGGTGAGTGGATCAGGACCCTGTCATGAGACAGGTGGAAGGGAAAATCCCAGTCACAATATTTTCTCTAGTGACAAATGAGATATGGAAATCCGGAGAAAATGAAGCATACCAAATGGGTGATGTTGGTCAAAAGACAACGTGGCACAGAATTTCAGCGTTCTGACCAGGCCTCAGAGATGTGGCACATACGTATGTGAAGAAGGGGTCTCGAATTTAAGCGGAAGGGAAAGTAGACTATGGTGAGTACACGGATAAAAATAACGTGAGGCGACAGGCAGCAGTAGGCAACTGATAACATTATATTTCTGAGACCTGATGAAAAAGAAGGCATACAGTGGGCGGTTCTTCTTTGACCAGTGTTTGGTGCTGTCTCATTTCCAAATCCTGTATGTCTCCTTATAGTTTCTACGGACAAGGATTAAAATATTCTTTTATATATACAAAAAAGAAATACGTAACAGGATCGATAATATCGATGGTATATGTCCTTCATTTGTCTCTTCACAACGTGTTAACCATGAAATTCTCCTGGAGAAGTCAATGGTTTATGAATCCATATAAATACCGTTATGAATTCGTAATGCAGCATGACAGCTAGTGTGGCGTGCAGGGGCACGCGCCAGGGCCGGGAACCGCCAAAAACAAGGCTTCGTCGAGCAAAGCTGAACGGAACTCCACCAACAGCCTTTCTCTCTTCTGAGCCCTTTTTATCCCAGCCCCCACCCTGGGAGGAGCCCCCTCACTGATTAACAGCGAGTTTCAACCCGTGCAGCTTTCATGCGACTTCTGGTGAGAGCACAAAGGTGACGGTAAAAGTCTGAGGAACGGGGGATTAAGATGACTCGACATCCCAGGGCAGCCCGGACAGGCAGGTAAAGAGGGACGAGACTGACCTTGGGACTCAGTCAGATGTAGGTTTCTGCCTTGGCGATCTGCCATTTACCAGCCAGGTGGCCTTGGGCAAGTCCTCGTCATTGCGTCTCTTCATCTGTTAGCGGGGATGATAATACCCACCCTGAAGTGCTGTCGTGTGGTTAAGAACATCCACTGTAGAGCGCCTGGCCGCTAGCTGTTATCACGTTCCCTCCCGCGGCTTCCTTTCCGTGCGGGTGGGCGCACAGTCGCGTCTGCCCCCTTCCCTCCCACCCCGGCACGGGCTGCAGAAACCAGGTCTGCTCCTCGGCTGTTCGCTGTGTGCAGCAGCGTGTTTCCCCTGAAGACTCTAGTCCTGCACGTGGTCCACGCGGAGCGTGGAGACGGAATAGCTGGCAGTCATTGGAGGGGGCCCTTCGGACACGCGCGGTCGTTACTGGGTGATCACTGCGGTCTGGGAATGAAAGCATGTTTTAAGTGTAAGTCCACGTGGCTTCCTAGAGCCAAGAACGCATGCAAGTGCCTCTGAGTTTTGGGAGCCAGACTTTGCTAGATGGGCAGGTGTTCCCTCATTCCTAAACCAACCAATAAGTCACAGCTGGAGCCCCGCACTGCCCGAACCCCGGTGTTTGTTTTCCCTAATCGTTTCCTTCCGCAGTGAGCCTGGTCTGACCGCTGCTTCCTCCGCCTCTCCCTTCTCCGCATGTACTTACACCTCCAGCGTGTGTTCACGTTCGTGCTCATTGCCGGCCAAACCCTCCGGCTCTCTGAGTCTCATCGTCTCCATCAGTCGAGGGGAAGGTCAGATGGTCTCCAGGTCCTATCTCTCCGTCTTTTGGTGTTTGCAGTCCCACTTCACGTGCGGGGGCTGCTGTCTGATCCCATGGGGCCCTGCGTTTGGGGAAGAGGCGGCTCCTCAAGCCCGGGGGTGGCGGGGGGGCCTCAGGGCGTTGACCTCAGGCTCCTGCGGTCCCTTCCCGGTTTAATCTGCACTCAGGCTCCACTCGGCGGGCACCCTGGGCCCTGCACACACCTCACTTGCCTTCACCCTCTTGGGCCCTGCTTTTCATTTGGCTCCTTTTCTGTGCCTTTGCCTGGGCATGTCCTTGACTGGTTCTCGGGTTCGCTGATCCTCAAGCCCTTTGCTCTCACGGTCTCCTAGGAGGCAGAGGGGTTTTGTGGGCGTCAGGCACACATCCAGCCTCTGCGGCTTCCTACAGGTGGTCTTGGACAGGCATCTCTCTCCCTGCGCTGTGCTTCCTTATCTCTGAAGTGGAGACCACGAAAGTTGCCTATCAGGGTGGCTACAAGGCTGAATGAGAATAACATAAGTGAAGCCCTTGGCATACGATGCTCAATGCGTGGTGGTCCCTTCCTCCACCAGTGAGGCTGTTCCTCCTTGTCAGGCACAACTGAACCCTTTCCTGTGCTCGGCTGTACCTGCCACCAGCTGGCACCCCCTGAGCCACTAAGGCCTTTGGTTGTTGTACCCTGTGAGAAACAAAAGAAACTTCTTATCTCACCCAGGAAGAAGTCAGGAGGGCGAGCAGGCCCAGAGCCAACTAACTCATGTGTCCTCTGGTCGCCAAAGTAGGTCATTGGGTTCTGCCAGCTCTGGTCTTAGTAACAGCTAGCATCGAATGAGCGCGTACCAGGAGCTGTCCTAGGCCCTTTCCTGTGTTACATTATTCAGCTCCCAGGAGAACCCCACGAGGCAGGTGCCACTGTCATCCCACGTCGATGGAGGAGATCTAGAACGGAGACTCAGCAGTGTGACGAAGGGCACACAGCCGCAATGGCTGTCTTGGCGGCTTGGCTTCAGGGTCCTGGCCCTTAAGCCCTCAGCTGCCCTGCCTCTCGGAGGCCTCTTAGGAAGGCGCCCACGCTTCCTTTGCGGTCAGCGCGGGTGACTCTGTTGTGTCTGTAATGGGCCCGCTCCGTGACAGAGAAGGCTATTCGCCATCGCCATTCGTTCCAGCCAGAGTCATCTTTCTGTCCAGGTAGCATCTACTTCGAAGGGGCATTTGGGATTTTTCTCTCCTTATCTCTCCCTGGCATCCTGACTCCTCCGTCTCTGCGCCCGCTGCCTGCTCCCAGGGCCCCAGCTCCATCCTGGAGCAGTGGCAGTGTCCAGGCCTCAGGCTCAGGTCCTCACGTTCTGCCCAGATCCAGAGGACTAAAGCAAAGCCTCAGTGTGTTGCCCGCTCACTAAATTTTGGTCTTTTTCCTGTTTAATCTTTTGCAACTCCCCACGTGAGGGGAGGCGGAAGGGAAGAAGAGGCAGGAAGCGCATCTCATCTCGCCACGCGAGGCGGGGCGAATGCGCAGTTCCGAGAAACAGGAAGCCGTTCTGACCTAGCAAGGACAGCGTGAGGACACAGCGTGAGGACACAGCGTGAGGACACAGTGTTAAGGACACCGCA
>NW_006440626.1:1671040-1736406 GCF_000325575.1 Pteropus alecto
AAAACTCTTCTTAAGAGAAGAGAGAATGCAAGACTGTAGGATGCAATTAAAGACATTAAAAAAAGAAAAAAAGAAAAAAACACATCCTAAGCCCCAGGCTGTTTGCTCTCCTGCCGTCACCACCTAAGCCAGGCACAGTCTGTAAACCTGGGTGCTGTGACGTCAGAACATCTGGTCTACCCAGTCGGGCGTGACTAGTGTGTCTGTTGGACACCGAGTGACTGACACAGGCTTATGGGACTACCCGGGTGCCTTGGAGGTTATAGATGTAGCCTTGGTCATTCCAGAAGCAATTAGTAAGTAATTAAAGGTACCGAGCTGCTCTCTTGGTCCGTAACATCCACGAAGAGGAGACGCAAGTGATGGGTAGGTTTATTTTCTTATATAGACACATTTCCATCAAAAATGAAATCTAAAAAATTACGGCTTGAGGAATAAAGAAACAGTTGCCAGAATCACAACCACCTCATAAACATACCTTAACGTTGTAACACCGCATTAGCATGAACAAATGTACTGGAATGCAGACTGTTTGCCTAATAAGACGACTGTGTCAAACTCAAAATGAGGCCATTTACTAAAACATACAAGCGTTCGGTTAATTGGCAGTACTCTCCTAATCTCGCTTTTATCAGGTCTACCTTGGTGCTCTTGGTATTAATTGCCTATTATAGCAGGTATTTGAACACATCTTCTCTTTCATCTGAAGAAAATATTAGCATATCGCAGAGCTGTTGGGACAGATTGCATCTGAGGCACTTTCTCCTCCCCGCAGAAAAGCCTATCAATCATAACTGAATATAGTGATTAATAATGTCACAGCTCTTACGCTCGTGTCTCGTGCAACTGAATGAAGAACAGGGCTTACATTTTGATCTAGAGAATTTCACATAACAAAATAATCAGTTGCCATTTAAAAAAAAATTATCTCGAAAACACTTCTACCCCAGACCTATTTTTGGTTGCTCTATTATTAATTTACTAAAGACTTCATCGGGAGACAAAAGCAAAGATTCTGTTATATGAGGATTTGTAATTATTTCGGACTAAGTTTATTTAACAAATAATAATATCTTATCGTATGTGGCAAATCAGTAGTACAAACAAGATTGTGGGGGTAAATGTTTAACACAGTGGGGTGCAGGGGAAGCGGGCTGGAGCACTTGGACTTCCCTAGCTGAGTGTGCGACACACACAGCCGAGTGGCCCAAGCAGCCTTTCTGCAGACTGGTCCGTCCGTGAACCGGGGAAGCTGTTGCAGAGTGCTTGCGGTGTTGAGAGAGTCTACGTGAGAATAACCATGAGGTGAACTTACCACACTGCCGGAAGTGACTCAGAACGTCAGGAGTTTGCATTTCGAGGAGCTGAGCCGCATGGAAAGTCGAGCGATGGTGCATTTGAAGCTGCAGAGGGGAAGGGAGAGAGGGCGATGTGCTGATGGTGTCTGCGTTCACGCCTCCGTCTGAAGCTCTGGCCACATCATTGTTCACAAGGAAAATCAGAACTTGGACTCTCCTCCTCACCCCCCCCAGAAGCTTTATTCCCTTGACCACCCCTTCACCCCCCCGACTCTGGTAAATGGCTTTACCGTTCACTGAGCCATTCAAGCAGACACCTAGGACCAACCTTCATACCCATTTCCCCGCCTGGCCCCTCTCCCATGTCTAGCCCTCCAGCCAGTCCTGTTGGCTGTATCCAGAGGTCTTTCCTGAACTCACCCACCTCTCTGCATCCCACCGCCATCGCTGCCCCCGCCCCCTTTGCTTTGTCAACAACCCCTGGACTGCTTTTCCTGTTCCCACTCGTCCTTATGATCTGCGTTCCATCCGACACCCAGAATTAGCTGTTCCAGACGTGAGTCAGGGCCCTGGAGACCCCCCTGGGAGGCCCGCGGCTTTTGGCTGCCTGGCTCACGGCGCTCACCACGAGGGATCCCTCCAGGGTGGTGTCTGAGTCACTGTCGACAACTGTGTTTTCCTCAACACTCAGAGCATCCTGGGAGTTTTGCTTCCTTGTTTACTTGTTTACTGCTAGGATACGTGTCCCCTGGGAGCGGGCGCCTTCTCCTGCTCGGTGTTGTGGCTTCAGTGCCAGATAGAAACCCAGTGACTAGTTACTGGATGGAGAAACAAGCTTCGCATGGGAAGTGGCCAGTCATGGGGACAGCTGGGGAAGCGGCCTCTCAGGCTGGAGTCAGAGTGGGACTCGGTCCTGGGGGTGGGGGGCGCACAGGGTGAGGTGCGGGGTAGCTTTCGGGGTCGCGGCCTGGAAATGGGGCCGGTGGGGAGATGTCGGGGCAGCGGGCAGATGAGCTCGTGACTATCCTGAGCCCAGTTCTGTCTCTCAGGGCAGGGCGGGACAGACCGAATTTGGAGGGGAGGCTGGAGGAAAAGAGCGGTGTCTCTGACTTGGGGATTAACCCTAAGGCACGCTGCAGGGTGTGGCGGTGGGGTGGCGGGGTCTCACCGAAGGCCTGACAAAGGGACTGTGGCCTGAGAAAGGGGTCTTAGGCAGGTGTCAGCAGTACAGTGGACACATGTGAGAGAGCAGCTGGGGGCGGGGCCCCTATGGTCAGACCTTGGGGTAACCCGGCACTCTCGTCTCCAGTCACCACCGTCAGCCTGCCCTGGCCTAGTGCCTCTGGCCTGTGGGGGGCACACCGAGTTCCTAGGAGGTGACTGGCTCGCCCCTCCTGGTGAGCAGCTCTGTCCTGTGAGCGACGCCTGTGCTGTCTGGGGTGGAGCCCGTCCTACGAGCGTGTGCTGGGTTTGCAAAACAGGAGAGAGACGGGAAATATTTCTTCTAGATTTGGCACCCTTTTAAGTCCCTAGATATTTAGATTTGCGGCTCATTTTCATAGCTGTGTCAGAAGTTCAATGGGTAGCTAGAATTTCTTACTAGAAATCTTTAAGCCATATGTTGCAGGCAGACATTTTAAAAATGAAAATCAAATGTGGGGAAGATTTACATGGCCTGTGGTGCATATATATATAACAGCAAGTTTTTCTTTTCACCTCGGCTGCAAGGAAACCCGAAACTGCGTGTTTGGATTTTCTGCTCCGTTATAGCAACTATGACTTTTAGGTTGATTGAGCTCTTTTCGAGTCAGCTCCCTTTTCTCTGTTTTCCTGGTTCTCACTCAGATGTCTCTTTATGTAAGCCTGCTCAAGTTTTGGTAAAGGCAGGGTTTGCATACGTGCGAGAAGCAACCGCCTAGTCCCCGGCCCCTGGGGGGAGCACTAGCCCCCTAAGACAAAGAATCGCCGGGAGGCACGGAGGTGCCGCCTTTGTTAAAGGTGAGGGATGCCTGCCCGCTCCTCCCACATGTCCCCAAGTCGAAAGTGTGCATTTACGAGGTTCTGAATGCAGTCTAATTTTTTCCTATCTGGTTTGGCTCATCTCTACCAGCTGGTAAATAGGAAACGTTCGCGGTAGGAAGCCAATGCTCTGCAGAGTGTAAACAGATGGAGTCGATGTAAAGTGACGAGTTAGACTGTGCTGCTGAGAATATGGAGCCAACACTCGGAACAGAACAGTCAAGCTCCTTATTCCGTTCCAGTTCGTTTAGTCCTGAATAGCGCGTCATATCTGCACAGCTGTGTTGTTCTTTCTTTCTCCTCCTTTCTTTCTTCTGGGTTGATAATGACAATTTCAAAGAAAAACTTTAATTAAAGATTTTATACGAAATAGCCGAAAGTAGAATAATAAGGAAAATGAGCGTTGATGTGTTTATTGTCAGAGAACTCCTTTTTCATGGTTTCATTAAAAAAAAATTTACTCCTTAAATTTAAAATGGATTTAGTCGTGGTGACAGAAAGGTGCCAGACTGCCAGCAGCGGGTGCTGAACCCGTCCGCTTCGCTGCAGAGCCAAGACCTGGGCGCTGCTAGCAGCCCCCTCCCCTTGGGGTCCTGTCCGAAGGCAGGCGGGTGGGGTGGGGTGCGGTGCCGACCCACTTCTGCCAGAAACCGGGCAAGGAAAAGGTGGTTCCGGGTGAGGAACTGAACAGGAAACAGCTAGACAGGAGCTAATAAGACGACGGTCGTGGAGGGTTTAAGTTCCTGAGCGTGGAGGGGCTTTGCCTTCCTCCCGGAAGGGCCACGGCAGGGCCAGGCCCCGAGAGCGACGACTCGCAGCCCGCGTGGGGAGAGGCCGGGCCCCAGCGCCAACGGCTTGGGTCTTCCCTCACATCCGTTAAAGTCTGGGTGGTTGTATTTATTTGGGTTCATAGCTTTCCCTCCTGCAGCTCAAAGTGCTATAAAAAGAATTTTAAACAAAGAACTGTAGAGTAATAATAACATCCACTGTCAGCAGTTTACTGAACCATCTGAACTCAGTGGGGTACGAACACGAAGCGGTTTGATTCTTCGCTTTGCACCGTTCTGAAGTGGGTGCTAGCAAATCTGCCTTCTTTGTCCCTTAAGGATACCTTAGGCTTTCTGGTCACATTTAGTATCGGCAAGGCCAGCTCAGGCTAGTCCACTTTTAAGCCTTGAGGTGAGAGCCAGCTCAGCGGGCTTCTCCGCCCCTCGTTCTGGCTCCAGGGACCTGCAGCTTGGGGGCATGGTGCTTGCACTTCCGTCTCTCCCTCTTTCTGCTTCCTTTCTCCCAGTTTGCTGGGTCTGTGATGAGGGCTGAGGAAAGGGAGAGTCTCTCTCCCTCCACGCGTTCCCTGGGCCCACGGCAAGGCTGCTCACCCACAGGGCATGTGGGGAGCGATCAGCGCTCCGGAGGCCTCGAACCAAATGGTTTCCTGGTGAGGACGGTCAGCTCTGGGTCAGCCCCTCTCCTCCTCCGCTCTACTCCAGGCTGCTCACGCCCCCTCACCTATAAGCCGCCCCTGGGAGCAGGACAATTCAAGCTTCTACCTTTCTTGATCTCCACTTAACCCATGGAAAGTCCACTCGTCCTATCCATGCCGATGATAGGCATGCAGATTGCTCTAATCCGCCCCTCCTGCCCTGCTTCCTTGTCTCTGTCCAATTCTTGGTTCTTGTCCCTGGGAAGATGCAGAGCAGATCACTGAGTCCACTGGGCAGTAGATGCCCACCTGCCCTTTTTCAGGCACCTCTCCTGTCTATGCAAGGATTTCCTTGGCTTATGAAAGCTTCCTCCCCGTGAACGCTGCAGTTGCCCTGTCCGTCCATCCATCCACCCACCCATCATCTACCCTTTCCTCTGTCCATCCATACATCTATCCATTTATCTACTCATCATCTGTCTGTCTGTCCATCCATCCATCCATCCATCCATCCATCCATCCATCCATCCATCCATCCATCTATCCATCTATCCATCTATCTATCTATCTATATCTATCTATATCTATCTATCTATCTATCTATCTATCTATCCGTCCATCCATCCATCCATCCATCCATCCCTCCATCCCTCCATCCCTCCATCCCTCCATCCCTCCATCTCTCCATCACTCCATCATCCCTCATTCCACCCATTACCCATCTGTTCATCCACTCAACAAACAGTCATTGATCTAGGCTCTGTTCTTGGCCCCAGACTCTTGCCCACTCGAGGCCTTCCGCCTTCTCAAGGCTTATGTTAACTTAGATTAAGCAGCAGGGCAGCGAAGGAGTTGGAGGAGTTTGCTGGGGCGGTGGGTAGTTGTGCTGGCTCAGCCACTTACTGTTCCCCGACACGGGTGTGTGGCTTCTGCTTATGTGTATCTGTCCTCGGCCTTCAGTCGCAGTCAGCAGTTGTGTCACACCACATTTGCTAAGCA
Source organism: Pteropus alecto (assembly GCF_000325575.1). Lineage (NCBI taxonomy): Eukaryota > Metazoa > Chordata > Mammalia > Chiroptera > Pteropodidae > Pteropus > Pteropus alecto. The sequence continues at coordinate 1,676,780 of NW_006440626.1, forward strand.
TGTCCCCCGTGAAGCACTGGCACACACGCGCTCATTCACCTCAGCCACACACCGCTGCAGCACCTCGTTCACCCCCATTTCACAGATGAGGAAACGGAGTTGAGAGGAGTCAGGTCGCCGTTCCAGGTCACCTGTGTAATGGCGCGGTGCTGGGGTTCAGAGTCTCATTTCAGAGCCTATGGCTGGGAATGCACTATCCTGCCCCAAACTGTGGGGCCTGGCTGCCTGTGACGGCTGGGACCGAGTCTGACACAGGGGTAAGGAAGGTGGCTGGGCCGAGAAGACTTTGGGCGACTTCTGAAGAGGCCCATTTCCTGGCGCCTGAGTCTTTAAAGTCGTACCTCGCTCTTCTTCTGGCTTTCTGAATCCTCGGTGCCTCTGCTTGTGTGTGTGTGTATGTAAAGCCCCCGACACTTACCACCCACTCACACGTGTGTGGGGGTTCACGGGAGAGGGTGGAACAAGGGTCGTAGACTTACGCGGTAAAGGTAGTAAACATTTTTATCTTTGGAGACCGGGTGTTCTGCCCACTTGCTCAACTCTGCCCATGTGGGGAAGTAGTCAGAGGCAATATGTAAATAAATGGCGTAGGTGGGCGCCAGTTACATTTACTTAGGATCCTGAAATTTGAAATTTACATAACTTTCACATGTCAGAAAATATCATTCTTTCGATTTTTCCAACCATATAAAAATTCAGGAACTAATGTTAGCTTGCAGGCGAACGAAACAGGCAGTGGGCAAGAGTTTGCCACCCCTGGAATGTGGGAAAGGAAGTCGGGCTTCCATAGGGAGTGGAGCGGGGATGGGGGTGCAGCTAGGAGAGCGCCCTTTCTCAGGCCTGGCTCTGGCAGTCACGGCCAAGACCGCATCTTCTTTTCTGAGATGCGTGCTGGCGTTGCAGGGAGGAAGCGAGAGGCAGTGGCCCTTGTCCTATCGTTAACTCGCACCGTTCTCCCCTCTCCCCTGTGGATTTGTGGATTCGGAGTCTCCCCTCTTACCTCAGAGCAGTGGGGGTCTGAAGGGCAGGGATGGAGAGCCTGGAGAGCACAGGCCAGACGGAGTCGGGAGGGAGCTGGGTACCAGATCCAGGCAGAACTACGCCAAGATGTCAAGACAGAAGTCAGGGAGCCAGTGATCAGATGGAAATGGACTAGGGAGAGCAGCAAGGGAAGCCACTGGATCCTGCCCCAGAGGGGACAGTGGCAGGTGTAGGCAGGGCCTCCGGCAGCAGTCACAGCGTGGTGACTCGCTCTGCAAATAGTGGCGGGCACGCACTTTTCCAGGTGCTGTCCTAGGCCCCACGATACAGCGGCAACAAAACCAAGTCCTCCTCCCTGGAGTTTTCATTTCAGTGGAGGAAGAAAGACAACCAACAGAGAAAGAAACGTGGCCCGTCCAGGTGGCCCATCCAGGTGTGGGTGAATGCAGAGGAGAGAAACGAAGGGAGTGGTGAGGGCGGATTGAGTTTGTGCTTCAGCACGGGCAGGTGGCGGAGGCAGGACCGAGGCTGCAGGAGGGCGGAGTGGGGGCGCTGTCCAGCAGGAGGCCAGGCCGCAGTCTTGGCCAGTGAGTGTGTGGTGTGTGTGAGGAGCAAGGAGCCCAGGACCCGGAGCGGAGTGGGAGGCGAGAGCAGGAGGGGTGAGGTGAGGTCGAGAAGGCTTGAGGGGCCGGTCAGACCCTGTAGGGCTTGGCAGGCTGGGCCAAGGCGAGGACTGTCCAGCCCACACGCGGGCCCTGCTGTGCTTGTGACCTGAAGTGGCTCAGTACGCAGTACATATGGCTGGAGCCAGGGCCTGTGGGGGCAGGAGCTCGTGATCACGAGAGCGGAGCTGGGGTGGAGGGTCGGGTAAACAGGAGGCTCAGAGACGATTGGCTCCTAGTGCTGACTTGTCCCAGTTACACCAAAATGGCAGATGTCTAGCCGGCCTCGAAAGGAGGTGGATGTTCCACACCACCCTTTTTCCCTTTTCCCCTCCCACGCTCTTCTCCCTTTACAAGGCAGCAGGGAAGTGGGGCGGGGCACGGCATGGTCACTGTGACCCCCGCCATGTTGTCCTTCATGCCTTTTTCTTCTCTCCCGCACGGGACGAGGCTCACGCACCGCGGCCCTAACTTAGTTGCCTCTGATAAGCCTCACCATGTGCAGCTCACTTCGGATCCTGCCAAACTTTGGTCTGACACACGGTAAGGAACCTGGAGACATACCTCTGGCGGGCGTGGGTTCTGTGCCAGCTGCCTTCCCTCCCACAGTCCACGCTGGGGATCCGCGCGGGCTGCTCCGGGGTGTTAGAAAGCACAGCGCCTCACGCCCTTCATTCCGCGGGGGCGGCGAATCGCGACGTGGCCGCAGCCTGGGTGCTGGAAGCAAGTGCCTGTGGCTAGGGCTCTGTTCTCTCAGAGAAGTGACAGAGCTGAGGTGGACACTCCGTCGGCCGATGCCACGCCTGCTCTTCCTCGCTTGGTACCCTCAGTTTCGGGTGCTAACTTGGTCTCAGCCAGGGCCCTCTGCTTGTGAGAAGTGGGAGGCGTGCGTGCCGCTTAGCACAGACTTTGCACGCAGCCGACATTCAATTACTATTTGTGCAATTATATTATTGTCATCTTTATTGCATTTGGCATTGGCCCGAGGAGGTATTTGCAGGTGTGTAACCAGGCTTCCTCAGTGTGGCCTTTTTCCCAGCAAGTGAAAGGAAGATGGACTCATCGATCCACTCAAACAAGTGCTTCCTGAGCGCGCGCACTCTGCCAGCTGCTGTTCTGGGCCCCGGGGTGAAGTGGTGATCAGCATGCTGCTCTCAGGAAGCACAATTGCCCGGGGACAGTCACTGCAGACAAGTGTTACGTTCATTCGTGAGAAGTGCTTCGAAGAGGAAACGAGGGTTGGGGGTGGGGCCCTAACGTATAGGTGTGGTCAAGGGGGGCCTTATTGGTGAGGTGACACTTGGGCCAAGACCTGAATGAAGTAGGGAGGAGCCAGTGGCTCTGGGGAAGAATGTTCCAGGCAGAAGGAACAGCAAATGCGAGGGCCTTGGGGCAGGAGGCAGGGGCCCGAGGGGGCGGTCCAGGGCATGCGAAGGCCTGGGCTGGGCAGCTGGGGGAGGTGGGGCGGGAGCACTGCCACGAGCCAGTCTGAGCGGCCCGCAGGTTACGGCGGGAGCTGGTCTGCACCTGGATGCGATGGCGCCTCTGGAGGGCTCTGGGCAGAGGGGGCCACGCTCAGACGCTCGTTTACACCGGACGCCTTGGCCGCTGTGTGGACGGATAGCTGAGTTCAGTGTGGGAACTGGAAGACCAGCTGGGAGGCCCTTACATCGCCCCGCAGAAGGAGGGCTGCTAGGCTCTCGCGATGGACCGGGTATGGGACGTGAGGAGGGCCTGGCAGGGAGGGTCTGCCGTGTCCTGGGATGGGGGCTGGGGCAGGTGGTGTTTGGTGAACCTGGGGTGTCTGCTAGGCTCTCAAGGTTGATGTCGCTAGGCACTCAGTTGGACATCCTAACCGGGGCTCACATTGACGCCGGGGCTGGGGATAGACCTCTGAGAGCCACCAGCTGGTCTTTAAAGCCACAGGCAAGCTCCAGGAGTAAGTATGGTGAGGGGAGCAAAGATGCCCGAGGACATGGGCATGAGGGTGGGAGGGGCCATGGGTGGCCAGTGGTCTCGAGTAGGGGCAGCCAGGTGAGTGCTCGATGGCCCATCCTCTCCAGCCGGAACGCATTTCCCTCAGAATCCGGCTGCACTTGCACTTGGTCTGGGACAGGACGGGAGAACCAGACTGTCCAGGATCCGGCCCTCCCGGCCGCTCATCGCTCTTCCTCCACAGTCCCGTCTTGGCCTCACACCCTGCCATGGAGAACACCCTCCTGCCAGCCTGGGAGGTCGCCTAGTGCTGGTGCAGTCAGCACCCAGCCACCCTCCTAGCTCAGATGCCACCTCCTGCAGGAAGCCCGCAGAGGGCTCTGGCTAAGTGCTTGTTCTCTCCTGCGAAGGCCCACAGCTCCTCGTGCGTCTCTGTCATTCGGCTCTTGTTCCCAGGGCCCATTTACTTCTATGTCTTATCTCCTCTGCAAGGTGGCAGTTAAAGGATTGATCAGCATCTAGCAGGGTGATGTTGGGTGACTCGTGTAGCCTCCCCGAACCTCAGTTTTATCGAAAAGTAGGGTTGTGGTCGTACTGGCTTCCCGTGGGTTGGGAGGAGGCAGCCACGTGGCTCCGTGCTCAGCACATGTAGCGTCCCAGTGGGTGTTTCTCGACTCTCAGTGTGAGTAGCTTAAGGGCAAAGCACAGCTCGTGGCTCTCTGCGTCCCCATGGGGCCTGTCCCAATACTTGCCACGTTCGTGTGCCCAATAAAGATACGTTTGCTGAATTTGGGAAAGATCTCTATAAAACTTCTCTGTAATATCTTTTAAAAATTCAGAGGAGTTGAAATATAGTCATATTTTTCATTCAGCTCTTAGTTCCTAGTTTGCATATAGCCATGAAAAATAAAAATTGTACAAGTCCAGGTATGCCAGAACTGTAGTTTTTAAGTATCAATTAACAAAAAAGATTTTTCGTATGGCTTACAAGGGAACGAATTGTGTATGAGATTTACTGCTTTACATCAGGAAGCGTTTCTTAAAAACCTACTAAGACCGTTTACAGAGAAAATGGCCTTGAAAACATTCAATAAATGCAGAGTGTTCTCTTTTTTTCCCATAGACATGTCATTTTGCAGTACATACGATTGTTAGTTTTTGAAAGCATTTTATTTTATAAGAAGCATTTAAAAACTTTCACTTTTTTTAAATGACCATTTTGGTTTTCAACACCGGATCTTTTGACTTTTCCTAAATCACTTTTATACACAGATTTTCAAAAACATTAAAACTATTATCAAAGCTCTTAAGCTCATCGACGCGAACAAGACCTGTCTGATCCAGCTGCACGAGCTGAGGAGGGTTCTGGAGACCTTCTGTCTGAAGATGGAAGACGATGAATTCAAAAAGTAAGTGAGTGACGGTGTGGCGAGCGACCGCTCAGTGGAACTCGAACCCAGTTTCCAAATGGGACATCGGGCGCACCGCGCCCAGCACGACCCTGCCTCCCGCCTCCTGCGTCCGCACGGCTTTTAAAATAGGCGCTTGTCATTTGGCCTTTCTCCCGCATTCTCCACGTGCGCTCCACGGATTCTCAGAAATATGAGAGCCAGCGGTTCCAATTCCTTAAGTGCCCTGGGGCGCGAGCGTCATCTGGTCTGCAGACTTAGTGCATCGCGATTATTTAAGCGATCCGTCACCAGCCGTCTCTCTTTTCCTGGCTGGCACCACACCCTCCACCCCATGTGTTGCCAGCTCACAGCTGACTTTTACTCAAAGCCTGGGGTTAGGAGGAGAAGGACGCATTTCAGGGTTTATTCATCCGTCGATGTGTTCCCTATTGCATCCTGGTATAACAACCAGAACTTAATTTTCCTCTGAGGACTATTACCGCTGAGGTTGGGGTGGGGGTGGCGGGCGTCGCAGCAGGGGACAGTGAATAACTGAACATTTAGCTGTTCTTTCATGTTTGAAAGCCACTGCCACCTGCTCCTGACTCGAGGGCAGTGTGTGGAAGCTGGCACGAGCATTTTTTTGAGCCTCCAGTAAACTCCAGATCATGTAGAAGAAGCCAGACATTTTGGCGTCTGTAGCTACTTGAGTTTTGTGTTCAAGCCAGTCTAGGGTGGGTCCCTGTTTAACTTAATGTTCACAGCACTTAACCGGGTGACATTCTCCCTCCTCCTGTCTTTCCCCCTTCTCTGAATATCTGCCAGGCCACTAACAAAAGTACCGAGCCTGCAGTTGTAAATCGCTATTAAAACATGTCGCTGTGGTTCCTTACATAAAGACGTGGCTTCCGCCAGGAGCGGACGAGATTGCTTCTGTGGCAGGAAGTCAAGAGGGCATGTGCCCATGCGATGGGCACTGCAGGGTCTGAAAAGCAAGAGACTTTTAAAAGAAAGTGGGAGACTTTTTTGAAAAATGGATATTTCCTAGTCTTTTGAATAATTTCTTCTTTTTTCCTCTTTATAACCCACCTCAGAATATAAAAGCCATAATAGATGTTTTAATTTTTACATCTTTCCGGCTGGGAAAGTGTCCAGAATAAGATCCAAACAAAACAAATTAAATAATTTTGTGCACGCAATTATAGAACAGAAGCAACACTCTTTTAAAACAGGCAATCAAAAAACAAAACAGTGTTTTATTTGACAATAAACCTTGTGTTTGGCACTGCAGTCTCCAACCTAGTAAATCTATAAAAAATGTTACTGTCTGTTTCCCCATCTCATAAGTATTGAATAATAAAGAACTCCACAAATTTTTATTCGAGATTTTCTTAAGCCTCAAAAACAATACCGTTTTCATAAGATTTGAGAAACTTAATAGAATTGCTTTCCTTTAGAATGGAAATGCAAAAGATCAAAGTAGCCCATTTCTTCAATTGCTTTAATGTTTTTCTTGTTGAGGCTCAAGAATATACTCCTTCCTTGAGAAGCTGCTTCAGTATTAACTTTGCCTTTTTAGTTTTGAGCAGGAAACACAATGCATTTTTGAATCCCCCCCCCCCTTTTTTTTTTAAGTCTAACAGCTTTCTATTTAATATCAGCTGTCGGTGCCAGGTGTGGGGGGAGGGGCCTGGGCTTTGAAGTCAGGCACGCTGGGAGTCAGGGCTGTGCCCTGCCTGGTTCTAGGGCCTCGGGAGGCTCCCCAGCCTCTCTGAGGCTCAGTTTTCTCTTAAAGAAATGGAGACTGAGGAGCCCGCCTTGCAGGGCTGGTCCAAAGATTCCACGTAAGATACAAAGTATGCCAGTGATGCACCAGGCACATAGAAGGTGCTCGATTCACGATGACGATATCCTAACCGTAAAGATCCCATCAGTACCCTTTACTCTTCGATAAACAGCTTTGGTTAGGCTGCAGAACATCATCCAGTCTACAGAAGCAGGATTTTATGCTTAATTGGAGGATCCTGAGACCCGCTGGGTTTTGTTTTTCCTTTCCCGACTCACACTGCCTTACCTACCCTCCATTGCCTGCAGGCCAAAGTGCTCACACCCAGGTGAAACAGTTTATGAGCAGCCTGAAAAACTCACTTGCTCACTAGAGGTCAGCCCGCTGCCTGAACTGATGCTTGAAGCCCAGGCACAGGTCCAGGTGGTGACAACGAAGAGGTTTATGGGGCTATTGGCGTCCTTCCCTTTGCCCCTGAAGTCGTAGGCCTGGGTCTCTGCAGACGTGTGAGTTCTCCTGCCTAGAGCTCGGGTCCCTGGGAACATAGCTTTGCTTGTTGCATCTCAGGAATGCTTCTGTCTCCCAGGCCTTTATTCTTGTCAGAAAGCCTTTTGAGACACTGCGTGCGTGGGCAGTACAGGGGCTTCGTTTTTGAAATTTCATTTGTAGGAACATTAGCACGAATTATGTCTGTCTGTGCCCAGTGAATACGTGGCAGCTGTTGTGAATGTGGGCGGGCCGGGCATTAGGAGAGGCCGGGATCCTCTCAGAAGCCAGTACCTGTAAACCAGAAAGCTGGAGACGAGATTTTTGTCAGCATGTGACATTTTCCTGGAGCAGCGGCGTAGCCAGCGCTTTCTCTAGGGCTGCCACTCAAAAGGGAGAACACTAGGTGCCGCTTCTGGGGTCCCGAGCTTACAGCCTTCTTTTCACAAGACAGACACTGTGGATGAAAGATGGAGCTATTTCAAGAGTTTCAGTGTTAACATCTGGCAGCTATCATATCTCAAGATAATTTTTCTTATTAGAACAATAGACAAGATTCATCAAAGTGGAAAAAGGTATGCACTGAAATGAATACATGACATTACTCTTTGTTAAATTTGGAAAACAAAAATAACAAATACTTTCAGTGATAATTACTAAATTTTTAGAAAGCAGCATGAAATTGGGTAATTATAGAAACCAACACATGTGGAGATAATGTAACCAAACATTTAAAAACTGTCAATTTTTTTTATAAATGTAATAATGCAGAAATTGTCTAGAAAACCATTTATCAAGTGGCAGATTTGAATAATTGGAAAACAATTCCAAACATCCTATTTATCTTAACTTTAAAAAAAAAAAAAAGAGTATCTCAATATATTCCAAGGCGAAACGTTGCATATGCATAAAAATTTTCTTTGTACTTACGGAAATCATAGAAAATGCCAAGACAGCCCCCTCCCCTCCCACCTGCCACAGCTGACTGCTTTGAAGCAGTATGTCGTCTTGGGCCTCAGTTTCTCTGATGGGATGATATGCTTGGTCAAGAAGATAGGCTAGGTTTTCCCTTCCACCCAGCTCTAGGTTCCTCTGGTTATAGAAACTTTGTTAACTGTCTCCTGGCCCAGATCCATTCTCCCCAATTATTAAAGGAAAGTGGGACCTCCTTTTGCTCTGAGTGCAGAGGTGGCTCCCGTGCAGCATAAGCCCTGGCCGCCCCCTGTGGCGTTGCAGGCTGAGACGTCCCTGTCCCACTCAAGCCTGTATGTAGCCACCGCTGGGCTGAGTAAAGTGATATTCTTGCATTTTTAAATAAAGCATAGCGCTTCCTGAGGCTTACTTTTCGTCTGAGCTGCAGCTAGAAACGCGCGTTAAAATAGACATCAGCCCTGGGGTAGAGGGCACCCTAGCAAAATCTCCCCTTAAAATGGACATCAGCCCCGGGGTAGAGGGCACCCTAGCAAAATCTCTCTTCATTTTAGAGTCTCTATCGTACTTTCTGATCACTAAGGCATATTTCTATTTTAGGTTTGCACAACAGTACAACATCGATAAAGATACCACAGTGGATTATATTGTCTTTTTGAAGAACCTCAGTATAAATAACAACTTGAACCTTAGGTATTCTGTGGGAAACCAAGGTACGCATTTTTAAAGTACATAGCTAAAGGTTTCGACATCCTTTGCCGTGGTGGTCCCTCTCCTGTGAACCTGTCCTGCAAGAATACTGCCAAACGTGGAAAAAGCATTGTCCCCAAAGGTAGTCACGGCATCGTGATTTACGACAATAACACACGTGCCTAACGGAAGGAAGAGGGTGAGTCCAGCACACCCGCACGGCTCAGCGGGCCCCACGAGCCGTGAGGTTCCCAGTGACGTGGAAACGTGTGCGGAACACCAGCGAATGATTGCAGGGATGTTCCAACCTTCAGATTATCTTTAAGTAATGTGTCTTGGGTGTTGTGTGGCCCTTTCTGCTGCTTCTGTATTTTCAAAATCTTTTGATAATGAACACGTTATTCCTTTAACGATGGGGGAAAATCTTATCATAAAAGGGCAGATAGCGTCAAGCCGTTCCTACAGCCGGACCGGCCACACGCAGCCAGGCTGTGGGTGGGCCTGTAACCTCAGGAAGTGTCCTTTCTCCAAGCTAGCCACATGGACACAGCGCCCAGAGCGGTCCACCTGCTGGGGGGTCCTGGGGAGAGCAGTTCCCCAAGGATGCATGTGTGAGGGACGCCACTGGAGAGTCTCCCTTTCAGCCCTTTGGTCGTCAGAAGCAAGTGGTTTCTTGCCTCAGAGGTTACCACCTGTGGCTCCTTCCAGAGGGGTTGTCACTGTGTGGTTTCAGCTTAATTCAGCACTACAGAAATTCACTGAGCACCTTCTCTGAGTCTCAGATCTGCTTCACTAGCAAGCTCAAACATGACAAATTTTCAGATTTCATCTCGGTTTCACTCAGACAGTTTATAGCAGACTCCAGGACTCTGCTCTTTAAAGCCTCCCAAGTTTGGGAAGTTACTAGACAAGTAATCTTTCAAGGACCCTTTTGTCCCTACGTTTTGTTAGTTCATGTGCAGGTCCTCTACTACTAGGCCCTTCATTGGTTACAAAACCAAGTAATCTATCTTTAAGAAGCGTGTGTGTGTGTGTGTGTGTGTGCACGCATGTGTATTGCTATATAATATAGGGCAGATATGTTGTGTATATATTTAGTAACATACATATTAAATATAAAATAAGTCACATAAAAAAGAATAATAACAAGCATCTCTTTATTGAGCTGTGTAGATACTTTATACACCTTGATTTTAATTTTGATTTCCTTCAGTAGCTGTGTGGGGCAGGTATTAGTATTCCCTTTTTCAGGTGAAAAAACTTGGACACGTGGGTTACAGATGAATTTCCCAACATCACACAGCTAGTTTGTGATGGAGTCGGGATTCGAGCTGCTCAGCTCCCCAACGAGCTATTTAAATGCCTGTGAGAGAGAGCAGATGTCATGGGGTGTTCACAGGAGGAAGAGGGGTGGCCACTTAAGAGCTGGGAGGCACCTTGGCAGGACCAGGGCTCACCGATGTGTGGGACAGACACTGAGAGAGTGAGCCCTCGGGGGGGACATGTTTGTCTGAAGCATGGGCTGTGCAGTTAGCCCGAGTGGGATAGAAGGTGGCATCTAGCCTGATTGGGAAGGGCTCTCATCACAAAAAAGTTTATATGCCAATTCGATCGCCATAACAGTTGGCCCCGCCCAGTGCCGCGTGAAGGCACCAGGCCAACCATGTTTCTGTACCGTCTCTTTTCATTTCGCCGCAGCCACGTGAGGTGGGCATGGAACCAGAGGGGTATAACAATGACGTCAGTGATCAAACCAGTCCTAAACACCCAGAAATAACCACTCAGCATTAATCCCGGCCCCTTTCCAGGCAGATCCGTGGAGAGGAGGGACAGATGGAAAGAGATACATTTGTAGAACGTTTCTCCTTGGTTACAGCTCATTGCCCAAAGAATTATTTATCCCTGAGTTTCAGTCGTATGGCTAGGATGAATCTTGGTGTTGAGCTTTCTGTATCAATTTTCCAAAACGCGGTGTATTTTCAATCTGCAAATTCAGTTATTTCTTTATGTCCGGTTTTTGATGCTATTATGTATCTTTGAATATCTTCCGTTCTATTTTTCAGATTTTTAACTTCAGTGGCACAAATTCTTCTTCCGTTGGATTGTTTCTGTCTTCTATATCAATTACATTCTCTCAAAGCACTTTATCCTCTTCGTCCTTTTCCTCTGTATTCTCGATGATCACCTTAGGTCTTTTATCTGTACCTGTAATTTTAGGTCTGTTTCATTCCTTGCTGTGTCTGCTTTATTACTCTTATATTCCTTTGATCTACTATATTACTTTTCATCTCATTTTGTTGTTTATCATCTTCTTTTATTGAATTTATGTTCTTATTAAGATGTTCTGTAAAGTAATTTTGTACCTTGAGTTCCTTTTCTTCCAAAAGGGGATCTTTGCCTTTTTGCATTATGCTCCTCTTCTTCCTTCTCTATCCACCTATCCTCTCCCCTGACATTTCCTGTAGAGTTCACATAATTTCAAGAAATTTGGATAAATTGAGTGTTTTATTTCATCACATTTTTAATGAATCAGAATCTATCTTCAAATAATATGCTAATTCACGTGACTGTAGGGAAGTGTCAACAACGTCTTCCCAACTCTCCCCTCCTGTCCTTTGTTCTGTCGCTGCCATGCATTGTACTTTACAAACGCTGCAGACACGGAATACATTGCTACAACTTCTGTTGTTCTGCTGACAGTTCCTGTGTTCATTCAGTGGGAGTATAATTTCCTTTACATTCTCAAATGCCATTTTTATTTATTTGTATTATTTTTATTTTATTTTTATTTTTTTGGGCGAGGCAACTCTTGGTTGACCTCACAGATTGCAAGGACCTTGTCAGCTTACAATCCCTTATTTTTTATTTTTTACGTCTATAGCACCTGGTCTTCCTAGGTGGTCTCCCATCCAAGTACTAACCAGGCCCAACCCTGCTTAGCTTCCGAGATCAAATGGGATCAGGCTTGTTCAGGGTGGCATGGCTGTAGACTCAAACACCATTTTTAAATTTAAAATTTTTAAATGCTTTAAAATTTTTTACCTTCTAATTCCAACATTTAAGTCATCTCAGAGTTTGGTCTTTATCAAATGCATTTTTTATTAAATATGGATCACAGTTTCCTGTTTTTTTTTTTTTTTCTTTCTCCCTCTGTATCAGTTTTGGAACTTATCCTAGATACAGTAAATTTTGCATTGTAGAGACTCTGGATTCTGTTATGTTCCTCTGAAGAATTTAAGTTTTTGTTTTAGCAGAGAGTTTACTTGGCTGCACTTAAATTCTAATCTTTGTCTTCCTTGAGGGAGTTAACACCTGAAATCTCTGCTATTTTAGCCTCAGCTGGGTTTCTAGTTATCAGCTCTACACGTCTTTGGTTCAGGGGTCAGGCAGAGATTTGGGCAGAGTGCATTCGCAGGCCAGAGAGCTTCCTCTATGCCTTTCTCTTTGGGCTTTCCCCGCCTACTTTCCAGAGCTTAGGAATAAGCTCTGTTTTCTGATTCCTAAAACCGGTAAGACCCTGCGTTTATTTCCAAATTCTAGCCACTTAGCATGGTTCCATCTGTGACTTGCCCTCAGGCAAAAGGCCACATAACAAGAAACTCAATGAGTGTTATTCTGTGCTTCCAAGTGTCAATTCCAGTTTATGTCAGTTGCTTTCCAGTGCCTTCAGATAGTCTTTTTGTTTGTTTGTTTCTGTTTTGGCCAGAGTGTATAATTGTTATCTGCTGGCTGATTGGTTCAATATGAGCCAGTCTAACACAATCGGAAGCAAAGCTTTCTGGCTGCCCATATTAAGTTTTTTTTTGCTTCAGTTTATGCTGGTAATTTTTTTTTTTCCAATTTTTGCTATCTTTTTCTTTTGCATATGTTATTAAGTATTATAAGAAGGTAAGTTCTGTAAGAGAATTTCAATTCACCATGGATGTCTCATTTTTTTCATTTTATCAATAATTAGAAGCAGGCTTTCTTTATTGGGGATTCATAAGACGATGATACATCTCACAATGAAAGACATCTTTGGTTGGATTAAATATGAGATACATGTATATTCTTCTGTATATTTCTGTTTCTGCAGCATGAGTTCAACTTCTCCTTGCTGCCTCCTAACTGGTAGTGTTGTCTACAGCACTGGCCTCGTCCAGTCTGTCTTCTATCCCTATTTATAGAGATCATTTAAAAATAAAATCTTACTTATGCCTATTTCCCTATTGAAAACATACTTAGAACTTTCATAATTGAAATTCAAATCCTTCACTTAGAAGGTAAAATCTTTTATGTGGTTGTTCTAAATTAAAGATATAGTAGTTTGGGGCTCTGGCCACGTCATATTAAAACTCTACACCGAGGCTGTCAAAACAAAGGCCTGTTTATTGGTGTAGCAGGAAAGGATGAATCACGAAAACCAGCTGTTCATCATACCCATGGCCATCCTGTCTGTTCAAAAGCCTCAGCCCCAGTGGGTGAATCTTATGGTATCAACGTATCCTTTCTGGGTTGGATCGTAATGGAAATTATTTTTTAATTTAATTAACTTATTTATATCATTGAACTTTAATTAATTGGATTGAATTAAAACACTGTATTAATTTTTGGTGTACAACATGACGATGCAATATAGGCTTATGTTGCTGAATGATTACCACATTACCTTTAGTTAACATCACCGTACATCGTCAGAAATGGAAATTATTTTATTTGGACCATGGGTTGGCTGGTTTGAATTCCTACCTTACTAACTTGCTTTGGGAAAAGCCAAGGAGTCCAGACAGCTGCCCAGGGTGATAACCCAACAAAGAAGACAGTGACTTCTATGGAACAGTTCAAAGGTCATTTCTAGGTTTAAGTATATCGGCTGATTTCTTTCTGCGTAAGCCATTAAGAAGTAGGTCTTCCTCTTTCACCAACCCAGCTTCCACGAGACGGCCACCTCCGGAGTGAGAACCTTTGTCACGTCTGCTGGCTCGCTTCTTTCTTATTTGTCTCTTTAGTCAATTTGGTATATTCCTTAGGAAGTGCCCACGGAAATGGTGTTCTCTGATTTCTTACATGTTCATGATGTATGTAGACTTTACAGTAAAAAAAATCAGTTCGTCTGGGTGTAAAATCATGGGCTCAGATTTTCTTTCCTTGTGTACTTTAAATATATCGTATGTCTACTGCGTGCCAGGCGTGCAGTCATCATCTTGTCCTCGTGGCCAGGATGCCATAGGCAGCATAGATACTATTTTCTGTCTCTTTTTGCGAATGGGAAACTGAAGCACAGGGTCGATGGCTATTAACTGAAGGTTGCAGAGCCGGTCATTGAACCCAGGCAGTGGGTTTCCAGAGTCGACACTCCTCACCCTTATACTGTTTCAAAGTTTCTGAGTTTTAAGGGACTTGGAGCTCCCACTGAGAAATGCTCTCCTTGGCACTCCAGCCTCGATGCCCGTGGGCAGATAAATACATTCTATACTGTTTCTAATGTTTCTAGATTGAAATGTTTACTTACTCGTGTTTTGATAGTATTTGTTTTCTGTGTGATGGTCTTAGAATTTGGGGGGAGATATTCTTGAGAGCTTTAATTTTAAAATATATGTCACTCGCCTTTGTTCCAAAAGTTCACTTTTATAAGTGAGTGCCTGATTCCACGTACCTCTTTGTGTACATTTCTATTTCTAATATGAACTCCTACTTTTCTATTTTCTATGAATTAGGAATGATTAGGACGAAATTTTCTAATGTATGGGGGAAATGTGATATTGCCAGGACTAATCACCCAGAGCTGTTTGCGAGTTTGCTGTTGTTCTTACCTCTGTAAGGGTGTCTCTAGTACAGGCATTTGCTGCGACCCGTTATCTACAAATGTCTAGATAGAGAGCAATGTTTTCTCAATTGTACATATTTCTGTTTTTGCTACATTTACACTCTTCATAAGCCGTCATCGTCTCGCTTATCAAGCAGCATCCATTTGGGCACACACAGAAATGATCCTGAGGGTCATTCCCTTTTAGCTGTGCTCACAGCAGGCCGAGGTAGCCGCTTAAGCTTGGATTTCTGCCCTAGCTCATTCCGGCTCAGCAGGTATCCTTCAGAGGAGACGCAAGGAGTATCGGAAAGTGGCAGGCATCACTCAGCTGCACCGAAGAGTGAAACCTGGCATGACTGTGACGAGGGAGAAGGCATCAGCCGTGGTGTCACGGAGCTCTGTCGCCAGGCCCTTACAGCGGCCGGGGCTGCGGGAGTTCCTGCACAGGGAGCTCCTGGGGGCCGGCCTCACGCCTTAGCCAGCCCTCCAGCCTCCAGGGCCCGCGTGTTGCTGTGGATGTCATTAGCGCACCAGTGCCCCCCAGAGCGGAGGAAGCAGAGGACACACTGTCAGAAAGCTGTGGCCAGGAACCTCTGTGTGGCTGGCCAAGTTCGATCCTGGCTCCTGGCTTGGCTTCCTCACCTCTCAGTGAGGGGGCAGCTTCCATGTTCCCAGAGCCCATGTTTCAAAAGCTCGGTCCACTGAGGCCCCAGAGTTCCAGACCGCCTTCTGAGGACTGGCTTTTTACTTTATTATGTAGCCAGAGGGTCTACTGCGGGAGGCTTTTTCCTTTTCTTTTTCTTCTTTTTTTTTTTTTAGATAAGAAATGGAATTCCAGATGATGGCAGTTTGTTCACTGCAGCTGAGTAGTTGTAAGTGTGCTTAATTTGAGTGAAGCTTATTTACAGACATTTTAGGAAATAAATCTGGGAAACCATTTGTGATTCTTTGCAGTCGGCTTTGAGAAAGAAAATGGCTATATTTTAGATTTATTTTATTCTCTTTTATTATAAAAGCAATACATGGTTGTTGCAAAAAAAAAAAAAAAAAAAACCAGAAAACACATAAACACAAAATAACAATCCCTTGTAATCCTACCACTGTCTTCTTTTTGGTGTATTATCCTCCTAGATTTTGTTTCTGATACATGGATGGATGGATGGATGGATAGGCAAATACACAAAATAAGCATTAAAATGAAAATTAAATCATGCTAGTCGTCTTTTCTTTCAATCATGAAACAATATATCAAAGAAAAAAATTCCACATCTATTAATTTAGATAGGCACCTTTGTTTTTAATATCTGTGTAGTATTTCATGGGCTCAGTGAACCATAATTTATAAAACCAATCCTCTATTAATGAATAGTTAAATTGTCTTTTTTTTGTCTTTTAAACAATGCATCCTTACCCATGTGCATTTGTTGAGTGGTCCTTTTATTCCTTTAGTATAAAGTTCTCGAAGGAGACTTAAGACTCTTCAAGTACCAGGTTTTCTATACACGAGATAGAACTGATTTATTTCTTCATCATCCCCTTTCATCCTTGCCTATATGACAAGTGGAAAAAAATGTTAACTTGTTTTAATTACACTTTTTAAATCACCAATGAGTTTGAGCAGTTTTTCATATATTTGTTGGATTTTTAAATCCTTTTTATGTGAATTACCTGTTTATAACCTTAATCTATTATTCTATTGGGTATTTATATTTATCTTATTGAGTCATGAGAGTACTCATATATGATGGCTATTAACTGTATTTCTTATGCATATTACAATAGTTTTTCCCACTCATTTTTCTTTCATTGTTATTTGTATGGTTTGGTGTTTTTTTTACCAAACAAAGTAAAAATTTATATTGTCAGACCTAGTCATTATTTCAATGATTTCTGACTCTATTGTGTTCCTTAGAAAGGACTTCTCATACAAAGATGGTATATTTATGTAATATTCATCTTAATTTTCTTCTACCACTTTTATGGTTTTATTATTCTACTTTAGTATACATTTTACTCTAAGGTTTATCCTAGAATAAGATAGCAAGTAGATTAATTTTTTTTTTTTCTAAAACGTTCATCCAATTACTTCAATACCATTTATTACATAGTTCATCATGTTTTTGGTTTGTTCAAGTCTCAGTTTTTGCCAGACAGGTTATGATGTAGAGGAAACATAATATTTAAATCCACTTTGAAAATATTAATAAACTAAAGCTCTTTGGTTTTAATAGAGGTCTCATGGGAGAATCTACAAGTCAAGAATTTCAGGAGGGAGCACCTCTCCAGTTCTGATTCATCCGACAGTGTTTGGAAAGACTTCTCCTTGGATGAAATTGAGAGGACCTTTTGCCAAGAGGTGAGAAGGTTTTCCTGATTCCAGGATTATCCAAAATGTGGACAGAGAAAACTGACATCTGTGGAAAGCCAGTAGGTCTGGAGTTATTTCTAAAATTAGCTTTGATCCTACCCCCGCCTCACCACACCCTGAGACTTCCCCCATCTCCTACTAGTGATTCGTCAGTAATAGCAACGGTGAGGGGAGAGTGACTCTAAGTACCGCCTTCACGCTACTCACATACTAAATCTTACCAGAAATATTTGAGGCTTATGTAAAGACATGATACAACTTAAGTAAAATAAAGGAAAACTTGAATAAATAAACAGGTCTTTTCTAGTTCTTGGATTGGAAGATTCACTAATAAATGCCTGCTCTCCCTACATCTGGATGGAGAGATACATGTATTTTCTTTTGAAAAGTTATAATAGAGGACTTTTCCTATCACATGTAAAATAATTTATAAAGGTATAGTAATTAAGACAATATAGCACTGGTACAGCGATGGACATTCAAATTGATTCAAAACAATTGTTGGATAATGAACCAATCTTTAAATGCGAATGTAGCATTTGATGTGAGGCGTTTCAGTAAGGTGTGGTGGGGCAGGGAGTGGCAAGTTCAGTGACTTTTAATGGATAATTCACTAGCCAGCCATTTTGTGGGCAGGAGCTTGTAACCTTCCACTCTTCACACCAAAATAAATTCTATATGCATCATGTATTTAAATTTGAAAATATGCAGTGTGGGTGAAAAAATTTTAATCTTGAAATTTAGACTTTTAAGGATGAATTAAAGCCTCAAAACTATAGGAAAAAGATTGATAAATTAGACTACATTAAAATGAAAAAGCTTTTGTACAGCGAAACTATATAAACAAATAATAAACTTGGCAAAATATGTGCCACATAAACAACAGGTAAATAATAACGGTTCCTAACATACATAGAACTTTTACAAATTATTAATATAAAATTTTCAGTAGAAAATTGTCAATGAGGAAAAAATGAACAAAAGCCAGTGTTGATCAGGGCATAGGAGAAGTGAGCACTTAATATAGTCTTAGTCAATTGGTAAACCTTATTTTTTCTTGTTGTTGATGCATTTCTTGTTTTCATAAAAACATGACCATTACAAAAAAAGTAAGCAATTCTGAAAAGTATAAAGAAGGAAGTAATAAATTACTCAAAATCTACCATCCAGAAATAATGAAAGACATTTAGTGAACATAATTCTAGGCCTGTCTTTATTCATTTATATGGAAGGATGGCTGCATCGGTGGGTGGGTGGATCTATAGACATAATTTTATAAGAAGAGAATCATGCTCTTTTTTTTTTAAACAAATAGGCATATTTAATTTAAATTTCTTTGAATTTACCAGAAGAACACATCATCGTCACCCTCATAATAACCATTTCCTGGGGCTGCCTACGTGCCAGGCAGTGTCGTAAGCGCCTCCCAGGTGTTCTGTTCAGTCTCCGTGGCACTGCTACCATCCCAGACGCAAGGTGAGGAAACCGAGGCACAGACAGGTCTAGCGGGCTGCCCGAGGCGACCTTGCCAGTAAGTCCCGGAGCCAAGTGGAAAGCCCAAAGTCCTCAAACGAAGCTAGAGATATTTATGAACTATGGATAGATGTTTCATTACCACAAGAGACGTTAGTCTCAAAAGAGACTATGAGACAAGGAAAGAGATTAAGAAAGCCATTAGGAGTTGGACAAATTATGGCGTTGTCGAAGGACGTCTCAGGACGGACAGTGCGGGCTGGCTCCCTGCTTGGACACTCAAGGCGGCTGGCACTTCGGTCATTTTTTTCTACTCCTCCCTCTCACCTCACAATTTTTGCTGTGTGTATTTTGTTCTTAGTCAGAGTTCATACTATTTACCTTCTGTCCTGTGACCACAACCCCGCGCGTCATTCGCCTTCGCTGTCATTTTGCGTGGACTGTGGATCGCCCGCGCATCGCTGTGCTTCTGTGCTTATCCCTTCGAGTTCTTTATTTTGATTTATTCCCAGTTAGTTGATTTCATTGTCAAGTAATTTCCTTAAGGAAGGCTCACGGGTGCTTTTCCCTTTGTTTTTTCATATTCGAGACTATCTCCCTTTTGCTTTTTTACTAGGACAACAACTTGGCTGAGTATAATTTCATTCATCATACTTTTTTTTTTCTCAAAATGTTGTGTTTTTCTGTTGTCTTCTGGCATTGGGTGTTCTTGGGGAGAAGCCTGAAGCCAACTGATTCTTTTCCCTCGTGTAGATGATTTTTTTTCCCCCAACCCAGATACCTAAAGTGTTTTTTCTTGAAATTAAAAAGCAAAACGAAGCCACCTTGGCACGGAGCATTTTGTCCAAGCGTCCTGGAGCACAGTGTGTGCTTTTGCCGTACAGATTCAGTTCTTTCATTTCAGGAAAAATTTTGCCTTTGTCGTTTCACTAAAATCTTCTCCCTGCCTCCATCCTTCTCTCCTTCCACCCCAACCCCATCTTTCTTCCGTCTTTCCTCCTTTCAGCGGTATTCCCAGTTATCCTTGTATTGGACCATCTTTGTCCATCCTCGATAGCTGGCAGCTCCTCTCGGATTGCTTTAATCATTTTGTCTCCTTCCTCTGCCTTCATTGAGATTCTTTCTAGCCATTCCTTTACCATTACTTTTAATTTCAGCCTTGTCTCTTATTGCTGTTTCTAATTTGTTTTTTCATTCCGATAATGATGTTATTTTTGTTTTCTATTTTCTTGGCTTTGAAATATTCATTCTCATATCTTTTATCGTTTTCTCATCTTGTCTGCAAGCTTTTCTTTTAATGAATTCATGTTTTTTATTTAGTTCCTTTTAATGAAATGAAACCTTTGCAGGTGATGTGTTTATATTTTTTTGTATTATGTTTCCTTACAGATTGGGTTCTTTGGCTTTTGCTTGTTGTTTGTTTGTGTCTGTCTTTTTTGTAGTATGTTTGCATAGTTGCAAAGCCATTTGTTTTCACTCTATGCTTAGGATGTGATTCACCTACATTATAGATATAGCTATATTATCATTTTCACTGCTGTACAGTTTCCCATCATCTAAATAAACACAAATTATACACTCTCCTATGGATGAATGTTTGAACTGCTTTCTGTTTCGTGGTGTAAACCGTTAAGTGGGTGCGTGTGTACATATCTTCTGGTGCCTGTGCAAAGGTTCTCCAGGAATTACACTTAGGAGTGGAATTACTTGTTAGGTTGTAGGGAACACACGCCTCAGCTTTAATTGGCAGTGTCAGACTGCTTTTCAAAATACCAATGTACACTCTCACCGGAAGCATGTGAGAATTCTTGTTGTCCTACGTACTCACCGACATGATATTGTTAGGATTTAAAATCTTTACCAGTCTGAGGCAAGCGAGATGGCATCTCAGCTATGATTTTAATTTTCATTTCTCTTTTTACTGATGTGTCGAGCAGCGCTTTCCATTTCTCAACCTTTCTTTAGAACATGATTGGTAAAAAAAAAAAAAAAAATCCATTTTTAGGAAATATTTAACGAGTGCCTACCGCATGCCAAATCATACTTCTTTGTAGACAATTCTCAGTGAAGAAAACAGACACCGTCTCTCCCTTCATGGAGAGTGCGTGACTGCACATCAGGGAGAGAGATGTCAGACGAACACGCACATGCATAAAGACAGTTTTTCTTGAGTTGTACGACAGAAGGGGACGGGGTGTTACGAGAGAATGACAAAGGGGACCTCATTTAGATCGGAGAGTAGGGAAACGTAACAATCAAATGTGTAAACGTGGAAATAAAGTTTACCTTTCACTTGTCCACAATAATATGATGACATGCCATACGTCATTTAAGAGTATATCCCAGTTCTTGTGGAAAGAAACTTAATGCAGACTGTTAAATGAAGAAAGCATTCATCAAATATGAAAGAATAGTATGATCCCATTTTTGTGAGACTATGATATATGTTTATATGATCACGATGGGAGTTTGGGGAACACCATGTAAAAAAACGTGGCGTCATCATGTCCTTTTAGATACTTTGCTGAAGCGCTTGCATTTTGATCTCCCGTTCCATTATAAACAATAACAATGACAACTCCTAAAAGGTTATACTTGTCGCCAAGATGACGCTTCTGTTTCATTCCCTGCTCTTTAAAAAAAGAAAGAAAGAGAGAGGGAGGGAGGGAAGGAGGAAGGAAGGAAGGAAGAAAAGAAAGAAAAGAAAGAAAAGAAAAGAAAGAAAAGAAAGAAAGAAAAGAAGAGAGATGACACCAGTGCGAGAGGCTGACAGCTCAGTCCAGACTCAAACAGCCTTTCCAGTGTCCAGGACAGAGGTGCCCGTCTGAAGGTGAGCCGAGGTCTGGGTTCAGAACAGCCCAAAGAATTAATTTATGTCAGAAACCCTCTCTGAAACAAACCTTACTGGAGACCAAATGCCATGAAGACGTTAACTGTGGATTTCGTTGATGCAGCAAGCACACCGAGGCCCTGCTCCACACGTGGCTGTGGTTTCCCTCCTCAGGAGTCTTTCCCAGGCACCCCACATTCCTGGAAGAGAGATGGGCAAATTTAGCCATCTTTGGGGTTAATTTTGCACAACTTCCTAAGAAGCGTAAGCTCTGTGAGTCTCCAAATATTTTCAAAGATTTTCCTCATAGATTTCCAATATTCTTGTATACTCTAAGGAAATTTTAATGAATCTGCTTCTTATTCCTTTTGTGGATAGAGACTCTTGTACATCTATTTCCATGTTCCAGTAGCTTTTTAAAAAAGTCACCTTTTAGACCAAGTTGGTGGCTATTTTGTTTATCTTCTTATCCCAGTCAGCAAGGAAAACTGAATCAGATAAAGCAAAGAGGGTTGTAAGTATTGGAGAGTATTGTTGTTACTCAGTAATAAGCAGCAGGAAAACCTTTGGAAATAAAGCCCATCTTCATAGTATTTTTATGAGTCATATAAAAATCAGTGGTTAACCTACTTTACTGCATTTTAGAAGTCCCACAAGCAAAGCTCATTCACCCTGCTTCTTTGTAAGAATTCCTCATTAAAAAAAAAAAAAAGAATTAAAGAAATGTCCGATGTGTACTGTTTATGCAATCCTTTATCAATAATTTCCCTTACTATGAAAGCTGCTTCTAGTTTTAATAAAATGTCGCCCGCTTTTTTTGTTTGATTGACCTGACTTAATCATGAGAAACAGGGTGGCTCACAGTAGGGAGATGGTTTGAAAGTATATTAAGAAAGATGTATCAAACTGGCAGATCCACAGAGTATTTTTAGCTCTGAAATTTGAGGTGGAGCTATATTATATGTGCTGTTTTTCCCCGGGAAACTCAGCTGCCTTGTCAGTTGAGTAGCTGTAACTGGGGATGCTGTTTTGTAGTGAGCTCATCAATTAAACATTTGAAGTTCGCTACGTGCCATCATAACCTTTTTGATCAATTTTTGGAGAGGAAAGTGTGAAGAGGTTTCAGTAAAAATAAAATGGTCGAATAGCTCCATGAAGCTGACTTCTGTGAATGTAACACTACTTTTAATTTGTTGCAGCTTTCGAAGTCCTATGAGAGGGTCGAGAAAGCCCTGAGTGCGGGGGACCCCTCCAAATGTGGGTGCATATCTTTGAATTACCTCAAGATCGTCCTCGACACCTTTGTATACCGGTTACCGCGAAGAATTTTTATCCAGTTAATGAAAAGGTGAGCGTCCCGTCATTTCTTTGTCATTTTTCTTCCCAAACGTCAACCACGAGAATAAGGAACAGCTTCATTTATTTTTTATTAATGTTTTGGACTTTTTTCACGATTGAAATTTTAACACATGCGAAAGTAAAGAGATGCAGAGAGCGAATGCAGTAGGCTCCCCAGGACCCAGCTCCGACGCTGTCACGAGCGAGCACCTGGTATGTGGCCCCGCCCCTTTTTCCTCGTCCCCACATACTTTTGAAGCAAATACCAGACATCATATTTCATTGCAAAGATCTCACTGTGTGTCTCTAAAAGATAAGAACTCTTTTTAAAAACAGGGTGAAAATACCATTTTCATACCCAATGGAATTATCAATATGGTAAATATCCGGTCAAGGGTTCAAATTCAACTGATTGTATCATATTTTCTTTTATAATTTATTTGAGTCAGGATCCACATAAGGTCTGTCCATTTCAATTGACTGATTTACCACAGTTCCTTTTTCATCTCTAGGGTCCTTCTCCACTTGTTAATTATTTCCCCTGCGCGGCGTTTGTAGAAGTCTGGATTATTTGTTATGTTGAGTTTCTTACAATATCAGTCTGACCGATTGCAACACACAGTGACATTTAACGTGTTCTCCTGTCTCCCCCCTAACCCCCTCCTCCTAACTGATAGATATACGGGCCCATGTTCAATTCGGGGGCAACAATACTTCATAGGGGCGGCGAGCATGTGTGGACTGGCTGTTCCTCTTTTCGTGATGTTAGCAGCCACGTCGATGGTACTGATACCCGCTTATTCTCTGGAAATGGTAGAGTGGTGATAGTCCGCATCTGTCATTTCTTCTTCTGGTGGGAATCTTTCTGTAATGAAAAGTCCCCTCTCCACCTCTGGCGATGGCGAGGCAGCGTCAGCATAAGAAAAGCAGGAGATCTCTGTTCTTTCCCGTCGCTATTACTGCTTTTCACAATAGTGAGTTGGTTTCCTAGCATCCTCCAAAAATGAGCAACGAGTGACTTTTCTTAAGAAATATTATTACGAACTCACGAATATAAACATATTTGACACGTTTTAATTCATTCCAGCGGTTATTCTCGTTGATACGCAACTTGTCTCATTTGGGCCTGTGGGCGCCTTTCCGAGTGGGCTCCTGAGCCCTTCGATGGGACCTCGTAGTCTCCGATGGCCGTCTTGCTTTCCGGTGCGACACAGCGCACCAGGCTCTTCTGGTGCGCCTCTCGCCCCTGGCCCGGAATAAACCAGTTCTCCAAAGACCCCTGTTTCTTTTCAGTTGGAAATGGTACATGTAGACCAAACTCTAGGTAAGGAACACCGCCTTTAACTTCCCTGGTTTCTGCCCAGGTAACTCGAGAGAACCTTTTCTCGGGGGAAGTAGGGTTGAGGCTAATGGGAAGATCGTCCTATGAAACTCCTACCTAGAAAGAAGAGGCGTGAGAGGAGCAAGGGGAAAAGCAGTGTGAAGCTAGACCAGCCGGGCCGCTTCCCACCGCCTCCCTTTCTTGCCTCAGTGCCCCAGGCACCCGGAGAGTCACTGTACTGCCACATGGCCGAGTAAATATTTCCATGGCTTAGAGAACGGCTTCGCTTTCCTGCCTGTACACAGTGAAATATTTTTAGGAATTACTTTCTTGCATCAGTAAAAGTTATATAGCCATTTCTTTTCATTTCATTTTCAAAATTATATAAGTAATAATTTAATAGCAATAAGAAAAATCAAAAACAAAAAGTCGCCATGCACCTTAGATACAGATTCACTGTTTTCATTTTTCTATATTCTCTTCGTAGCTTTGTAGCCAAATACACGTATAATTTTTACGTAGCTGTAATCCAAGCGCACCTACAGTTTTATATTGTGCTTTTTAAATAGGAAAGCACATTGCAGACATTCTTCATATCGGCTTCATAGCCTTCCAAATTATAAGTGTAATGGACGTACATTGAATGAGTGCTTTTTCTCTGCCAGTCATGGTGGGAGGTGCTTAGAATGCAGAAATACCAACGAACTGCCCCACGCCAGGGCGGCTTACCAGGTAGTGGCTGTGCACACTGACAGGCGCACAGAGCGAGCCGTGGAGGCTAAGAACACAGCAAGGTGAATGTCCACATGCGAATATTGTGAGTTATAAACTAGGCATGTCCCCTGGCACAGATCTGGACGATCTGTCGTATCTTCCTGGTCAACCGTTTCTTTTATAATTATATAGTTACCTTTTTATCCTTCTGACTTTTATGATCTACCTTATCTGATATTAAAACACCCATAACAATTTTCTTTTTATTAGTATTTGTCAGATATATGTTTTCCCAACCTTTGACTGTCACTCTTTGGTTGTCATGTTCTGGGTGTGTTTCTTGTAAAATAGCATTTATCTGTATTTTAAAAAACCCCAAACAAACATCTTTGCCTTTTTAACAGTGAAGTTTTTGTCCGTTTCCATTTATTGTGATGGGCGTTTGGAATTTTTTTTACCCCTTTATTTTGTATTCTCCGTGATTTGCCCAGCTCCTTCTTTTTTTTCTTTCTCTGTTTGGTTCTGAGTTTTCCTTATCACTTTTTCTCCCTCCACGATTCTAAGACTTAAATATTTTATTTCTTTTCTTAACAGAGGTTACCCTTAAAATTTTAACGTGTCGTAAGCTTATAAAGCCTAAAGTTAATATTTCTATCATCCTGAATAAAACAAGCACTTTCAACTTACACATTACCGTTGCCTAGTGTTTCTATCCTGCCTTATTTCTACAGTACCTGAATTAGTCATTTTTCTTCTTTTTGACAACGCTCCGTGCTGGTTTGGGTTTTCCTGTGGCCCCGGGCAGTTTGCTCATCATGGCTTAGTAAGTCTCACTCCTTTGTTCTGAATTCAATTTCCCGAAGTACACCCTTCAGTGGACCTTTACGTGAGGTCCGGTGGGTGCAAATTCGGCCTTTGTCTTCAAACATGTCTATTTCTACCTGGTCTTTAATAAAGATTTGGCAGGAAATAGAATCCGTGTTTGAGAGTGAGTTTTCCTTAGCGCCTTGAAGACACTGCTCGCGGGCTCAGAGTCTGCTGCTTAATCGCCAACGCTCGATAAAAGGTGATTTTACAAGAAATGTTCTGAATGCCTCTAAGATTTCTTTTTATTTCTGTCACCTTACAGTTTCTCTACAATGTGTCTTGATATAGATGTCTTTATTCAACCTTCCCAGACTCCGAGGGCGGGTGTCTTTCATGGATTTCAGAACATTCTGAGCTATTGTTCCTTGAATACTGGCTCCACCCCATTCTCGCTGGTCTTCTGGAACTCCGATTACAGCTGTGCTGGACCTTCTCGGTCCACTTACCCTGCCTCTTAGACTCTCCTTATATTTCCCGTGGCTTTATCTCCCTGGGCTGTGTTCTGATCATGTTCCTATAACCTGTTTGGTTCCCTAACTTTCTTTGACTGCGCCACATCTACTCACAGCCTTGGACAATCCCAGGTCTCCTGACCCCAGAAGGACATTAAAGCCCCAGCCCCCGAGAGCCCACGCTGAACCCCAGGGTGCCATTAGTGCACCCCGCTCTGTGCAGGTCTGAGGGACGCCAGGACAGTGTGGGGCTGGCTCACGTTCCGGCTGCTCTAGAGATGGCCCCCTCCTCGCCTCTAGCACCCGTGCATTTCCCTTTCCTGGCTTCAACTTCAGCCCTATGGTTAAAATGATTTTTGTTATATTTATTCCAGTAGTTGTAGAGATATTTGATGTATTTCTATGTGACTAGACCAGGAGGTTGGGGGTGACCGACCCACTGTGTAGTCGGAAATCTTACCTTGACATTTCGATGCCGGCTAGGAAGGCAGAAACGTCTCCAGAGGGGAAACAGAACCAGGTGGAGCCTCTGACAGGTACGGAGGCGCTTCCCACGAGGACAGCCGGAGAAGGCAAACTGCATTTCCAAAGGGGCCGGTTTGATTGGGTTTTGCGTACGTTTATTGGTTCACTCATTTGTTCAGTCAGTCAGGTAACGAGTGATTCTTGAGCACTTATGATATGCCAGGCCTGTGCTAGACACCAGGGGCTCACTGGGGGAGAAGAAGGACACGCTCCCTGCCCTCGAGGAGCTTGGCCTGCTGGTGGAGGAGACGGACGAGCATGTGGGCGATGAGAGGACGTGTGCAGGGTGAGACTCAGCAGGGACTGTAATGCAGGGTGACAGGGAGGGGCTCAGACTTTTCTAGAATGGTCTGGAAAGGCCCCTCTGAAAAAGTGAGGTTTGAATAGAGACCTGAGGTGACGGGGCGGGCGGTCGGGGAGAGCCACAGGAGCAGACATGAGCCACAGTCTGCAGGACCAGCCCGCAGGGCGTGTTTGAGGCCCGCTGGCGGGAGGGGGAGAGGCGGGGAGGGTCTAGGGAGGGGCTCGCTTGCAGTCAGTGGTCAGCGCAGGGGCTGTGCACAGACTTTGCAGGGGGTGGCGCGTTGACGCTGTTAGAGGCCGGGTCCAGAGGCACAGTGCCCTTCAGCAGGCTCTTTCCTCAGAAGGTATTTCTGAAAGTTGGACTCGAGGCCAGGGTGTGAGGGCCCGTGCGAATTTTCGTAATGATTGTCATATTATTCTCTCGAGAGATAGTCATGGCTTATTCTGCCACCGACATTGTGTGGCTGTTCCGGTTTCGCATTCTTTCCAGCGTGATGGTTTTTTGAGTCAATTTTATCACCTTTTGGTTAAATTTTTTTTAATTCGATAATTATGAACAGATAACCATTTCCGTCATAGGCGTTGCAGCTGTTTTTCTCAGCTTGCTGTTTCCGTGTCGGTTGCGTGATACCGCTGTGTTTCTAAGTTTACATTTTAATATAATCAAATACATTAATCTTCTTCTTTTGGAATGTTCTCTGTTGCTTAAAAATCTATAAATTTATCATTCTTACCCAGGCTTGAAAAAAGCCTTTTTCTACTCTGCTTGCCCTCTGTATTTTTTGAAAACAAAGCACTTTATAATCCATCCTGACATGAGGCGGGTATCCGAATTAAAATATTTTGATCCAAATAGGTAATCTATTTTACCATCGCACTTGTTAAATAATCCTTTCTTTCCTCATTGTTTTTTTTTAAGGTGAGGCAACCCTTGGTTGACCTCACAGATTGCAAGGACCTTGTCAGCTTACGATCCTTTTTTTAAAAAATTTTTTACGTCTATAGCACCTGGTCTTCCTAGGTGCTCTCCCATCCAAGTACTAACCAGGCCCGACCCTGCTCAGCTTCCGAGATCAGATGGGATCGGCCTTGTTCAGGGCGGCGTGGCCATAGACCCCATTGTTTTGAATGTCTGCGTTGTCATATTTTAAATTCTTATCGGCGTTTGGTTTAATGTGTGTCCCCCCCTGTCCCGCCGACCTGGATCTCTCCCGTGCCTGGACACTGCCGTGCGGGGCTCTGTGCGCAGCGGTCCATTAGGCCGCCTTTCACTCCGCCAGACCGTAGAGAGCATCACGCTCCCCGCACTGTCGCAGTTAGTTTTTCACCCGTTTCTTGAATTTAGACTTTGGTTGTTGAGGACTTACCGCTCATTATGTCATTGTCTACGAGAGTGAAAGCATTGGCCTAAGAAAAATGACTTAGAGGTGGGACCAGTGTCAGCAGGGAGTGGCCCTGGGGGCGCCCTGGCCTCTGGGGCAGCGCTGATGTTCCCCTTTTCTTTGCTCTCCTCTCATCCCCCCTTCTAGAAAGTGGGGCAGTTGGGACACCTGGTATTGCTAGGAGCCAGCTCCCTGACCTCCCCTCGACCTGTGCATTCACAGCATCGCGAGAAACCATAATTCATCTTCTAACTTTAGGTGGAGCATATTTGCTAGCTTACCAGAATGAGTTCCTGATTATATTGACAAATTCTGTATGACTTTTGTATCTGAAAAATGATGTAAGCGTCCACTAAATAACCTGTACACGAATGTGTGTAGCAGCTCCATTCATAATCGCCCGGGCTGGAGCCGACGCCGTGCGCTTCAGGTGCAATCGCGTGAACGAACCGGCACACCCAGACGATGGAGCGTTTCTCAGTAATAAAAGGGAGCGAACAACCGACACACCCAGCACCGGTGAATCTCGAAGGCGACCCGTCTCGGAGGTCACTGTGGAGGGTCCTGTGTACATGACCTTCTGGAGAAGGCAAAACAGCAGGAAAGGAGGCGAGATCAGTGGTGTCCAGGACCAGAGCTGGGGGCGGGCACGAATCCAGGGGGGCACACGGGACGCATGTAGGGTGGCAGGGCTCTTCTGTGCCCCGGGCGTGGTGATTTTCGTGGGTCCATGCCGGCAGCCTTGGAGACGCCGCAGGTTTGGTTCCCGACAGACCTCTGCAGTAAAGCGAGCATCGCGATAAAGTGAGTCGGAATCATTTCGCTTCCGATCTGTAAAAACGCAGCGTCTGTGAAGCGCAGTAAAACGAGGCACGCTTGTGCGTGTGTTAAAACTCACAAAACTGTACACCACAAGAAAAAGTCCATTTCACCACATTTTAATTTAAGAAATAAAAACACGTGCTTTCTTAAAGGCAAAAATACAGGAAAGAATAAAGAAGGAAGTAAAATAGAATTTAAACTCTCATGCCTACCAAAATGCATTGAGAAATTATTCTTACTATTAAATTTAAGAATGGATAGTAAAGAAAAAAACAGGTGTCTTTGTGTTAGTGTTTTAAATGCACAAGAGCTAGGGCCTAAGTTAAAAACACGAACAGCTTGGTAGTGAGGCGTAAAATCTCGATCCAAATAATATTTTTGAGACTTTAAAAGCTATTTCCCATATACGTATATTTTAATGTAATCACAGACGTTCACTGAACAGCTAACCTGACCTTTATTACTAACATGCTGTGCTGTTCAGTGTCGTCTAGTCTTTTACACAAAAGAGATCTGTTAAAAATAACACCAGTGTTTAAATATGAAGAATGAGGTTTCAAGAGGAGTCGAGAGGATGGAATAAACACTGTCTCGACGTGCTATGACTTGCATGCTCACCAGACTGTGCTTCATCACGCGAGCAGGACTTCACCCTGGAACACCTCCTGCTGAGGATCTTCCCGTCCGTGCTGGAAGCGTGAGCAGCCTGGCAGAAGCTACGCAAACAGAAAACACAAGCCATCTCGCTCAAATTCCATGTGGTGAAATGGCACTACCCTGGGATGTATTTTCGATTATCGCCCAGACCTGTTTAACCACGTGTCTAAGATCTCTTCCTTTTCTTTGCCATTCTGGAAATGGCGAAACAATGGCAATGGTGGGGAGCTCAGAAATGGCCAGGACTGGGGGTAGGAGGACGGGCCTCAGAGGGGCACGCGAGGGAGGCTGTGCGCCGAGGGAGCTGTTCTGTCTCCGCCTGTCACCTTCTTAATCTGGACTCACGTTGGCCAGGGTCCAGGCAGCAAGCAGAGGGCACGCGAGTTTATTGAAGTGAGGGCAGGATTAAGCACAGTCAGTAGATGGGGAAGCCATTATCTCTCCTAGGCCTGAGGGGGTGGATAAGGAGCAGTTTCTGAACAAGCACCACAGCCGAAGGAGAGGGTCTCCTGAGAGCAGATAGTGAGGCCGTGGGCACACAGCGGCCCAGCGGGAGGGAGCCGGAGAACAGCTGGCCCACCTCCTCGCCCCTCGCCCCTTCCAGCCTCCCGCTGGCGCCTCCCACTGGCCCGGGGGGGATAAGGAGCAGTTTCCGAACAAGCACCACAGCCGAAGGAGAGGGTCTCCTGGGAGCAGAGAGTGAGGCCGTGGGCACACAACGGCCCAGCGGTGGGAACCAGGGAATAGCTGGCCCACCTCCTCACCCCTCACCCCTTCCAGCCTCCCGCTGGCGCCTCCCACTGGCCAACCCAGCTGAAAGCCAGGGGTGCAAGGGGTCAGTTGAAGCCACCCACCAGGGCGCCATGCAGAGTAGACAAAGGCGAAGGATGGATCTGGGTGGGCAAACGAAGACTCCTGGGTGCAGTCTATCATTTTGGATCTCAGCAGCCTTGGAGGACGGAAGGCCCTTCTCCTCTGCAGGGGTGGAAGCCTTGTATCCCCCCAACAGGAGCAGCTCAAAGCCCTGCCTCCCACCTGAAACCTAAAACGCTAGCTACGTCAGTGCCTGTCACGTAAGGCAGTGAAGGGAACAGAAAGACAAACAGCGGACAGAAGGGCTGCTGACGTTCGCATTATTGTTACTGGTCACGTGACCTGAGCTGATCATTACAGCATCCTCCTTCCAACATCCATTCCGTGTCCCCCTTACTGTCTCGGCCAGCATCTTAGCTGGGAAGCATTGCTCGCCGGGTGGGGCACCCGGCCTTCACTTTCACGTGATCTCGGCTCTCTGTGGTCATCTCTTGATCGGCTCCCGCACCTGGCTGAAGGCTTCGAACGCATCCTGTGGAATGGCACCCTAACCCCACGGGATGTTTTCTCTCAGCTGCCTCTGTAGTTGAGTCACCGGCAAGGCACCCAGCCATTCAAGTCGGCTCTGGTGATGGGGTATGTGGTAAGACAAGTGAATTCCGTGGATCTGAGGCCATTGCTACACCTTCACCATGATCGAATGAGTCCCTTGGTTAAATGCTGTGCTCATCAGGACATCATGGTGACAGATAAAGCATCCTGGAGGTCCACAACTGTTGGTAATGACAGAAGCATTTCAGGCAGAGAAAGCAAATTGATATCTGGACTGTCACTGCCCCCTCCATGATGAAAGGCGTCTAGTGTGATCTTTGCCAGGTGATTGGGAAGCCCACCTGGAGAAGGGGCCACATGGGGACTCAGCATTGGCCTCTGCTGCTGGCGGGCTGGATAATTCCAGCTCAGTTTTAGTGACAAGAAATCCATGTTTTCAAACCAATGCCCAGCCTTCGGGCCTGCCTCTGTGACCATGTGTACGGAAGCCCGTGAACAAGCAGCAGTCACGCCTGGGGAACGTGGCTGACACAAGCTCAGGCACGGGTCGGCCTTCCTCCCGCTCATCCACCGTGGACGCCTGCCGTGGGCACTGATGTGGGTTGTAAATGCCCTGTGCCGATTTTCTGTGGTGAGACAGCTCGCACTGTAGCCTGGGCCTCCTGCAACTGCTTTTCTTGCTCTATCCCCCACTCAAAACTGTAAACCTATGGGTTATCCAAAACTGGATCAGAACAGCAGAACAAAATTGGTTCCAGAATCCAGAGCCAGCCTTCAAGTATGTGTGTCTTTCTTTGTGGCGGGTGGCACAGGCGTAACAGCTTGTCTTTCACTTTGGAGGGACTATTCCCACGTGCCTCAGACCTCTACGTCCCTGGAAACCTTAGCAAGATGGCAGCACCCTAAACTTCCATGGGGTTGATCTCCTCTCCTCTGAAACACAGGTCTTCCTGAGGCCTCTGGGTTACTCGGTTCTTCGTTCTTACTGGATTCAGTTAATATGTCAGTGCAAGGGGCCAGTGCGGTGGGTGACGCCCGCCGGGACAAGGCACAGCTGCTGTATAGATACCTGCCGGACCCTCCGGGAAAGGCGTGGTCAGAGCTCCTGCATATTTCACTGTGGAGGAAGCAGGTGAGTTGGCGTAGCCGGGAGATGAGGGCGCGCTGACCTCCCTGCCACATAAAGGGAAACTTCGCTGATAGGATTGAAAATGTAGCCTTTGTTCTGTCTATAGCTGCAGACCCCCGCCAGGGGCTGTCGATCTGCATGTGTGATTGGCATCCATGATCATTTTGAAATACCCCAGCAGCTTTTGCACTGGCAGACAGGCGATTTAAATGGGAATGCGGTCGAGTCAACCCCTTTCCTGTCCCCTCATCTTTTCATTCTTTGGCGATGGCACCAGTCTCTGCGTTCACCCCAGGGAAGTGGTTGTGACTTTTTGTTTACCCCTTTGTGAAGGGTTGGGTCTTCTGCTTGGCCCTTCCTGCCATCAGGGCCTTGTTCCGTGGGTCAGAGAGCCAACGCGAGGGTTCTGCAGTAACTAAGATTATATACTTTGAGCTTGGAGAAGTCCGCTGCAGGAGGAGGTGGTAATCCCACTCGGCCCACTGCGAAGCCCGCTTGGGCTACATCTGTCGCCTCCACCAGCCTCCATTCCGCCCACACCGTGGCAAGCTGGTGAGACGGACACATGGTTGTGGGAGCAGAGGAGAGAGTGAGCACTTCTGGCTGGCGAGGAGGGAGGTGGGCTGGGGTCACTCGTCCGGGAAGCGAGCCCAGCTCGGATGTGGGCAGCGGAGCGCTGACGGAGGCTTGAGAGGCCCCAGGTTCTTTTTCCCTTTTTTACCTGCGCAAAACTTCCTGAGCCCCTACACTATGTACTTGGGTCAGGCCAGCACCTTCCCAGGCTGCTGTGTCAGGCAGACCTAGAGCACCCATCACGTGCTCGTCGTGAGAGGAAGACCACTCCAGGCCAACTGAACCAGGTAAAGGCCCTCAAGGAAACTTGTATATTTGTAGATGGGGGCTGAGGAGGAGAACTGATATCACCAGCGGTCCCCAACCTTTCCGGCACCAGGGCCCGGTGCTTCTATGAGACCCTAAAGCCTGACGATCTGAGGCGGAGCTGATGCGGTGATGCTGGTGCTGGGGAGCGGCTGCGAATTCAGATGGAGCTTCGCTCGCTTGCCCACCGCTCACCTCCTGCTATGCGGCCCGGTTCCTAACAGGCCACAGACCAGTACCTGTCCACAGCCCAGGGGTTGGGGATTCTTGGATTAGAGGACAGAAATCAAGGGTTTAATCCCGGATGTGTTAAGTTCGAGATGCCTGTTAGGAATTGGAATATTGATGTCAGAGTAGGCTGTTGGAAGCTCAGGAGAGGAGTCCAGGCTAGAAATGGAAATATGGGTCACAGGCAGCGTGCAGCTCAATGGGGATGGTTCCTCAGGCCCGCAGCACGGAGGGGGCTGCCAGCAGAGCGCACATGGGTAGGGGAGAGAAGCGAGATGGGGGATATTAGCATTTAGGATCAGAGAGAGAAGGAAGAGTGGACCGATGAGGGTGTTCATTTCTCCCCCGCGTCACACCTTCCTCTCGCCTCCTTTCCTCGCCATCCACCCCGTTGCGGCTCCGCCCACCTCCAGCTCAGACGCCGCTGCCCCTGGCCGAGCCTTGTTGGTCCCTGTGGCTCACGTGATTCATCTCTCTCTTGGCCCCTGTTTCTCTTGGCTGCCTCCTCTGACAGCACCCATTTGTTGGATGGATTTGACACTTTTGGAACAGTGTGACAAAGTCCTTCCCCATGGGTGGAGTCACATGCCGCTAAAGTCTCCACCTGGATTCGTGGTTGGGAGGGAATGGATCGGAAATGACATTGGGCCCCCAGCATCAGAACCCAGAGGGACACCTGCCTGAGAGACAATATCAGGTGTCACTAGGGCATTTTTAATAGTTAAAAAATCAGCTATGCCTTTATGACTTTGGATAATGGTTACTCATGTGATTTCTAGCAAAGTTTGTGCTGATTTTACGAAAATTATTTGTATCCATGTGTTTATTCCTGTTGGTTGTAAAAGCCATACAGGCTCAAACTGGAATATAGGGGAAACCATGAGGAAAAAAGTTGTTTACCCAAAATTGCGATAGCCAGAGACAGCCGTTCTTAATATTTTGGTAAAGTTCCTTCCAGATTTTCTTTGTATGTGTGTGTACGCATACTCTGTACATACTTAACATACTTGAGACCAGGTAAGGCATAAATTATGTCTTGTTTTTCTCACTGAAGATGATATCAAGAGTATTTTTTATGTTAAAAACCCCTTGAAATTAATTTTTAATGGTCGCATAATGTTTTGTCAACCCTTAAGTCAAAGGATTTGAACACTTCTGAGGTTTGCATTACATAATGCATAAATGTCCTCCAGAAGGGCGCTAATTTACTCCTAAAAGGGAGTTCATGAGAGTTCTTCTACCAGCACTTAACATCGCCATTTTAAATTCTTGCTAATTTGATCAGCGAAAGCATAGTTTGTCACTGTGATTTGCATGTCCTGGAGTGCTATTGAGGGTGCACAGTTGTCTTGTTCAAAATTATATGTACTTCCTCCACGAACAATTTTTTATTCAGGTCCTTTGACCATTTTCTATATTTTAAAAAAATTTTACCCCAGTGTAAGTTCCACAAAGTAAAATTCTTAAGCCTGTAGTTTAATGAGATTTTGCAGTTGTGTGTATTTACGCACCCACTACCGTAGTTGGTGTATAGAACACTTCTGTGACCCTAAAATGTTACTCTCGCCCTTCATAACCAATGCCTCCCTCCCCGGACCCTCGTCCCAGCCACTGTTGCTCTCTGTCGCTGTCATTTAGTTTTGCCTTGTCCAGGAGTTCTCGTAGATGGAATCGCACAGTGTGTAGTCTTTTGCATCTGACGATTTTCACTTACCCTGATTTTAAGAGCCATCCTGTCTTGCACAGCTCCACATCCCATTTATTGCGATGGCCGAGTAGTATGGTGTAGTATCGGCATGCCACAATTTCGTAGACATTTGAGTTGTTTTCAGTCTGGGGTTGTTAGGGAAGATACTTTTGTGAACACCGACGTACAAGTCTTTGAGTGGACAAACGTTTTCATTTCTTTGGGTAAATACCTAGCGGTAACATTGCTGGATCATATGATAGGCGTCTGGTTAAATATATAAGACTCTGTCAAACTGCCCTCTGAAGTGGCTGCACCTTTAATAATCGGCCAGCAGCATGTAGGAATCCCAGGTGCTCCACATCCTCAGCAGCATTGCCAGGCTTCCTAATCTTAGAAGGTCTCTGGTACCTACAGATATCTCACTCTGCTTTTAATTTGCATTTTCCTGGTGATTAATCACATTGAGGCTCTTTTCATATGATTATTGGCTCTCAGTATATCTTCTTTTGTTAAGTATCTGCATAAATCTTTCATTTGTTTTTTTATGAGATTGTTTGTTTTCCTATTTTTGCTTTGTAAGAGTTCTTTATATATATATTGGATATGAGCTCTTTGTCAGATAAGTATTTTTCAGATATTTTCTCTCTGTGTGGCTTGCGTTTTTTTTTTTTTTTCATTTTTATGTTTTTTAAATTTATTTTTATTATAGTGACATTAGTTAAGGAAATCCAGTAAGTGTCAGGTGCACAATTCAATAGTAAGTCATATATATATATATTGCATTGTGTGATTTTTTTCATTTTTTAAATGTGTGTTAAGGAAATCCAGTAAGTTTCGGGTGTACAATTCAGCAGTAAGGCATATATATGTTGCATTGTGTGATTTTTTTCATTTTTTAAATGTGTCTTTCAAAGTACAAAAGTTTTTTATTTTGATGAAGTCCATTTTATTCATTTAAAAAATGTTATAGGTGATTTTTGGGGGGTGCTACATTTACAGAAACCTTCGCTTAACCCAGCATCATAAGAATTTTATCCTATATTTTCTTCTAGCAGTTTAATAAGTTTAGCTCTTACATTTAGGTCCATTTCTAGTTAATTTTTGTGTGTGGTGTGAGGTAAGGGTCAAGGTTCATGCTGTTTCTGTAGAGATGTCCAGTCGTCCCATCACCATTTGTTGAAAATGTTGTCATTTCCTCAATGACTTAGTTTGCATCATTGTCAAAAATCAATTGACCATAAGTGTGGGCGTATTTATCCCTAGATTGTAGTCTCTTCCAGTAAGCTATAGGTCTATTCCGAGATCAATACCACACTCGATCACCGTAGCTGCACAGTTAGCTCAATATGATTTGTCACTGCTGATGTTGGCCTTGATCCTATGGCCTTTTACTTTCAACCTATCCGTGTCTTTAAATTAAATATCTTTTAATTTAATGTCCTTTTACTTTCAACCTATCTGAGTCTTTAAATTAAATATCTTTTTTATGACGGCACGAATTTAGATCCTGCTTTTAAAAAAACCCATTCTGCTAATCTCTACCTTTTAATCGAAGTGCTTTAGTCCATTAATATTTAAAGTAATTATAGATATTTTTGGGTTTGGGTCTCGCATTTTTCCTGTGTATGGTTTTCCTTTGTTTCTTTGTTTTCTCCAGCCGTCTTTTTAGATTCTTCGAATATTCTTTTAGAATTCCACTTTAACTTTCTTATAGTCTTTTTAGCTATACTTCTTTGCTAAATCTTTAATGGTGATTCTGGGGATTAGTATATATATATATCCTTAACCGTTCCCAGTCTGCATACAGTTAACACTGTCCTGCTTCTCATAAAACGTAGAACCTATGTAAGCATATAGGTCTTTATCCCGTCCCCCATGTCCTTTACAATGCAGCATTGCATCTACCTATGTTATAAACTCCACAAGACAATGTTATTTTTACTTTAAGTAATCTATAAAGATGCTGAGAAAAAAAGCAAAAAAAAATGGCCTTTTGTGTTTTTCAGATACTTACCATTTTTGATACTCTCTCCATTCTTTTCTGAGGAGCCGAGGTCTCTATCTACTCTCCTTTCCCTTCACCTGAAGACCTTTCTTCGCTGAGGTGTAGCTGTGCTAAAGACGGGTCCCTTTAGTTTTCTTTAATTGAGAAAGGTCTTTATTTCTCCTTCGTTTTTGAATGCTGTTTTCTTAGATAAAAACTTCTTGGGTCACTTTGCTGTTGCTTGCAGCGTTTCATTACGTCGTCCCACTCCTTCGGGACCCATCGCTCTGGAGGCGAAGTCATCGGTTAAATTGTCGTCCTCCTGTATGGAATGTACTTTTCTTCTTGTCGCGTTCAAGACGGACCCTTTGACTCTGACTTTCAGCTCTGTAACTGCGACGTGCGTTGCCGTGGCCTTTCTCGGGCATGTCCCGCTTGCTGTTTGTTCAGCATTTTAAATCTATAAATGTGTATATTTAATTAATTGGGAGAAATTTTGGCCTTTACTTCTACAACATTTTTTTTCTGCCCCATTTTTTCCTCTACTTCTGTGACTTCAATTACATGTATGTCAGACTGCCCGGTATTATGTCTTCGAAGCTCTATTCATTTTGTAAATATATGTATATTCTGTGTTCTTCGTATTGGATGGTTCCATTTTCCTGGTTTTACATATGTCCTGTAATTTTAGATTCTGTCTTTGACATTTTGAGTGTTAACTTGTGGAGATTCTAAATTCTTTTTTTCAATAAATGTTGTTTCTTTTGCTTTAGTAGATAGTTACCTCGGTTGGACTCAAACTGCATACCCTGTTTCTTACGTGGCAGCTCTGTCTGAGTTCAGATCTTTTGTGTTTAGCGAAGCTATCGTGGGTAGGTTCTGGTCCTGTAAGATTCGGGAATGCAGTGGGACAGAATTCGGGGATCTCTGTCTGGCTCTTTCTCGTCTAGGATTTCCTCCTTCAAACCAGGGGTCATGGTTTATCTGAGTTTGACCTTCTAGTTGCCCAGGCCGTGAAGGCTCCTTTTTTGGAACTGGTGCCTTTGCCACCCTTCCCGCTGCCATGCCCCAGGCCGGCGGCGTCGAGGGACACCTGTCAGCGCCGCTTCTCTCAGCCCGGACTCCCCACAGCCTGCATCCGCCCCAGCTCGCTCCGTAGTGCTTTCGGGTCTTGCGCCCAGAGTTTACTGGGATCATCTGCAGGAGGGTCGGCCCAGTAGGGTCCCACTGCACCATTAATGGAAGCGGAAGTCAGGTGTCAGTAGTTTCATATTTAATTGTATAAACATTTTGTGTTTTAAGAATATTAACGATTTATCATGCGTATATATGATAGACAACTTTGTAACTTTGTTTTAATATTTCTGGTATACAGAAATCTTGTATTTTAATGTAAATAGATAAGTTTGTGATTGCTTCTCTTAAATCTTGCTTAAAAATCTATTATTCAGATATCATATGAGTATTTACCTAGATTTTCTTCTATTTTTCTAATGGTTCTAGTTTTCACATTTAACTTTTTAATCTATTTGGAATTTATTTTACATATGGTAAGGAATGAAGATCTAGTTTGATATTTTGTCCAAAGAACAAGGCAATTTCCTAAACATAATATATCGAAGCTGATTCTGTTTTTAATAGTAGTCACAGTATTTCCATTGTAGAAAATTAATTTCTAACTGAAATTTAAGGTGAAGATATATAGCATTAACAAATTGTGTCAAAATAGTAGGCAAAGTTTGGGGAAGAATGACAGAGTATGAAAGATGAAAATTGGTTTTGTACGCGAATAACTGCATCAAACCACTGCCACAATCTATTTATTAGATGTTGCCTTGTATGCCTAACAAAATCAATTAACCAATCAATCTCTCTCGACCACGTACATGGTGCTAACAGCGGAAGTAGAAGTAATTATCATCTATCAAGCATTAGCTGCTGTAATCATAGTTATAATCAAAGTGCTATACAACTGTTAACTGCTAATAATATTAATACTTAGTGATAAATGGTATAAGGGAATGAGACATAGGGCTATGAGCCAGGCTAATAGGACAAATGGCCCTGGCTATGGAAGTCAGGGAAGGGTTCCTTGAGAAAGTCGTGATTAAATTGAGACCCGAAAGAGGAGTAGAATTAGCTACATAAAGTCTGGGAAGTAGGTAATGGCGGGGACTGTGGCAGCTGGCGAAGGAAGCAGTAGTGTAAAGGAGCTAGAACAAGAAAGAGCCTTCTCCTTTCAAAGAACTGAGGGACCAGTGTGACCGGAGCTCAGAGAGCAAGCGGCAGCGTGATGCAGGATGCGACCAGAGATGCGAGTGGAGCCCACTGCGCTGGCTGTGAGTTGCAGACCGGTTTCGGTTTTTATCCTAAGAGCCGTGGGGAGTCAAAGACAGATTTTAAGCAAGAGAGTAATCTGATCACATTTGCATTTCAAAAAGAGCAGGCTGGTTAAAGTTTGAAAACATATTGGAGGACAGCGAGAGTAAGTACAAGGAGACCACTGAGGAGGTGAGCACAGAAATTCCAGTGAAAGAAGACGATAGCTTGGCACCTTATAATGAGGTGCGAGTGGGTGGGTAGCTGGATGGGCGGGTGCGAGTGGGTGGGTAGCTGGACGGGCGGGCGCGTGCGTTACCTAAGTTAGGCTGCTGAGGCTTGTGGGCCGCAATCTTAAAGAAACTTCACTTCGATTCCCATAGTCCCTTAAAATTGCTCAGCTGGATTAGTTCTTTTGCCCCTGGATAAAAACAGATCTTAATTTTTCTGGTTTGTCTTGGATTAGTAATTTTTCTGGTTCTTAATTTTTCTGGTTTGTCTTGGATTAGTAATGGCAATGGCCAGTCTCACCGAGTAGTCAAAGACAGTGGACTGACTGACATGTGGCTCGTGTTCCGTCACCCAGGTTGGAACCTGTTGTAGGCAAGAATAAAGGGGGCACAGATGGCTGCTTCTTCCTCTCACCACTTTGCAATTTGCTTCCCCTTTGCATTTCGCGAACTCAATTTCAGACTCCTCTAGGAATTGGAGTCACGGAGGGAGGAAAGAAAGGAGGTCGTGAAAATTCTTATTTGTCTGGCGCTGCCGTGAGCTGGAAACAGCATCTCTGGGCCTACCCGGTGTCTGAGGCGGGGTGTTTGGGTTCCACATTCACACTGCACGTCCACTGTTCCTGCTTGCGGGCGAATGCGTCTCCATGTCGGCTGACCGCTTGTTCTTTCCTCAGCTCCTGGGAATCCGGGACTAGAGAAGGAAAACCTTCTCTGTTAAGGTCCGTTCATTCCTCATTGGCCAGACACTGAGATGACCCCGTGTGTTTGTGAGTGTGCACACGCACGCTTGCTCTCTCTCACATGGCCCGCATCTGAACCACACGAAACCAGTTCTCCCTTAACCACTAGTTTTTAACAATCAAAACAGGGCAGTTTGTCTCGTGGCCACTTTGGCCTCTCATATCTGTTGTTTAAGGATTTCAGCCCAAACTCCTTTCGCAGCCCTGTTATGGAAGCAGGGACGATGCTCAGTGCAAGGAACGTAGGACAGCAGGGAAGGGGATGTGATTCAGCACTTGCTGGTGACTGGTACTGCAGAAGGGTCTTTTGGGTTTTGTTTTTCTTTTTTTAAAAGTCTATTAGCTCTAATCCTTATAGCAACCCTCCCAGTAGATCTCGTTACTCCCATTTTACGGACGAGAAAACAGAATCAGAATAGTAAGCCATTTGTCTGAGGTCACGTGGGTAAGGCGTGAAGGAGCACAGAATTGCACCTCGGTCCCCCAGAATCCCAGCCGATGCTCACATCAGGTTGCTCCACTGGCATCTTGTAATTCCAAAGTTATTGGGCCCTGAGTCACGGGACAGAATTAACTTTGGCAATTGATTTATGAACAATTTTCCAATTACTTATTCTTGCTAAGATTTTCAATCTGCACTATTTTTCGATTGCTGTCATGACGACTACCACAAGCCTAGTGGCTTAAAATGACACGAACGCATCCTCCTCAAGTTCTGTAGGTTACAAGCCCAGCAAGGGTCTCACCGGACCAAAACCAAGGGGTCACCAGGGCCGCGTTCCTTCCAGAGGCTCCGGAGGAGAACCCATTTCTTGCCTTTTCCAGCTCCCAGAGGCGGCCCGCGTTTCTGCCCGCACTGGCTCGTGGCCGCTTCCTACACTTTCAAGGCGGCCAGTGTCCCATGCTTTGGCTCTTCTCCTGTTAGCTCGTCTTTCACTGGCGGCAGCTGGAGAAATTGTCCTATTTTAAGAATTTCTGTGATTAGTTTGGGCCCACCTGGACAGCCCAGGCGGCTCTCCTGTCTCAGGGTCCACACCCTTAATCACTTCTGCAAAGTCCTTTTTTGCCACATGAGGTCCCATAGTCACGGGTCCCAAGGATTAGGATGTGGACACCCCGAGGGCTTTTATTCTGCCTACCCCGTAATGAATTTGAAAGAATTATTTCATGGACATGAGAACTTGAATCAAATCCCTTTGTCCCTGCCTTCCGTGTAGGCTCCTCATAACGGAAGATAGAGACATGGAGATGTATAATCAGTCTGTGTTTTCCTCGCTTTTGAAAAATCAGTTTGTGGTACCATTTTACTAAGTGATTTTGTTTACCTTACCTTTGAAACTATGTGAATTCATCGCCGCCATTGTCAATTCAGTATTGAGCATGTCATCCAGGCAACGTTAAAGAAATTATGTTTAAAATAATATATTTTTTTAAAATCCAGATTTGGACTGAAGACCACCAGGAAAGTCAATTGGAAGCAGTTTCTAAAATTGCTGTACGAGCCTAAGCGGTTGGAAGTTAACCGTACAATTCCCCTGACCAAAAAAAATAGGTACGTAAAAAAAAAAAAACCAGACTTCAGTCACACGTATCATAGTAAATACCCGAATTCTTTATTTACGAATGACGAATTAGTCTGCATCGAATAATTATAAACTTTCCCAGAGCGATTTGCAGTTTTATGTTATTTCCCATATATTTTTCTTGTTCAGAATTGCCTGAAACTATAAGGTAGGGATAATTATCATTCCAACTTCAAGATGAAAAAATAAGACCCCGAGGGGCGCTCTCTAGCTCGTACGTGCGCAGCAGAGGCGGGACCGGGGCCCAGATCCTCTGGATGACCCAGACCCTGCACGGCAGGGGTCCCCCCCGAGCTTTGCGTGGGTTCCCGTGAGGTTGTGTGTAGGCGAGTGTTCGCCAGGCGTTATTCGAGAGCCGTCATTTCTATTTTCCTTCTAACGTCTGTCGTAACCTCAGATTTACGTGATCGCATACACTGTGCTGGGGGCCCCCAAATGTGAAAAAGT
The DNA here is from genome assembly GCF_000325575.1 of Pteropus alecto. NCBI lineage: Eukaryota > Metazoa > Chordata > Mammalia > Chiroptera > Pteropodidae > Pteropus > Pteropus alecto. Next base: position 1,719,078 of record NW_006440626.1, read on the forward strand.
ACTTAATAGTATGACATGTTAGAATTGAGGCTTTTGCTCTAAGAAGTATGTTGTTTATGCTGATGTGCATCCTGTATCCGTTGCCCCATATAAATCTTAAAGTGGGGGAAAAAACGGCTTTATAATCCCGGCATGTCCGTGGAAAGCACTGTGCTCTGTTGCAAAGGAAAATATACCACAGAGTTCATACCCGTCTCACTGGGTCCAGCCCCTGTCTCGGGCACAGGTGAGTATTCGATGGACTGCCTAGTGTTCCGCCCCCCTCCCGCCTGGCTCCACTTCCTGGGGTGCACCTCTGCGAGTTTGTTTCTTACGTGACAAGACTTCTTTTTCTCAGTCGTGTTCTCATCTGATAGCACGTCCAGGACTGTAAGAATGAAAGTGTGAGTTTTATTTACTTTAAAACAGTGGTTCTCAACTAGGAGCAATCTTGGGGACACTTAGCAGTCACTAGACGTTTTGAGTTGTCACACTTGGGGTGGGCATGCTACCGATAGGGGGCAGAGGCCAGGGATGGTGGTAAACATCCCACCCCCCCATACACACACAACAAAGAACCGTCTGGCCTGACGTCAGTGGTACAGCGATGGATGAGGATTATTGCAAAGAGCATCCATTTGTGCCGGTGCTCGTGGGCTTTAGAAAAGCCAGGTTCCAACGAGTCACATGAGGAACACAGACTCGGGAGTTCGCCTACTTTATATGTTTCTTAAAAGTAATGGTAGGCGTATGTGTGTGTGTTTATATGTTTTCACACAACCCGAAGAAGCTAAGATGTCTGTACATATGCAGCGGTAAAATTGCCCCCCAAATCTGGGAATGGTTCAGCAAACTCTCATTCTTTATTTAGTGGGAAGTGTCAATGTCTAATCGACACCGAGAGGGGGAGTATTTTATTAGGAGATTCTGCAGCCCCTTTCTGATTAGCGGCCATAGTGAACTTGGCCTTGACCTCCAGCATGGGTGACCATAGGCCTTCAAGAGCACACATGCAATGAAAACAAGAGGCCAGAAAGGGAGAGGGGTCTGCTAACGTAGGTGGCCGTGGCCATTGTCAGTGGGGAGAGGAGGCGATGTTCCCCCAGTGCTTTAAAACCGGGAACCCGTGCCCTCGGTTTCACGCGGGTGAGTCCGCTGCGGTGTGCCGTGCCTGCAGGCCGGTGGCGACCGTCTCAGCACTGACCGCGGTGTCTTTCCCAGTCTTTTCTGAGACCAAGGCACAGGCCGGCAAGATGGCTTGGGAAGAGGAGAGTGCTGGCCCAGCAGAGCTGCCTGACGCCTGCATGCATGCCATCTCCCTGGTTAGCTGTCCCACTGACCCGGGGACGGATGGGCTCGCACACACCCTTACGCTTTCAGGAAAAAGAGCCATCCACAAAGAAGACGTTATTATGCTCGTTGGGAGGGCGATTTTTTTTTTTTTTTTTTTTTTGGCATTAAGAAAGAACAAAGTTCAAGAACATAATCTTATTCCTGTTTTTCTGTTAATCTCTTTGTAGTGCCAACTCTCGAAATCAATCTCGCAAGGAAAATATTGTCGCAAAGCTATTTAGACATGACGATCACGCATCGCTGAGGAACGTGCTGCTGACGCTTAATGCCGTAAGGTTTTCTGGTGGAAAACTCCTGTTTCTGAGAGTGCTAGCATGCTCAGGACGAGACCAATAAAACCGTGTGCTCATTCATTCATCCATCCAACACACATTTTTTTTGAGGTCCTATTACACACTAGGAATTTGACTGTAAGAGTTGGGTCTCGTTGGCAGGACAGGTGACATAAAACTCATTCCAATACTGTAAGTTATGTGCCTGGAGCTGAGATCAAGGCGTGGCAAGGTTGTTAAGAATGGAGCAAATCGTCCTTATTAACTGTTTATTAACTGTAATTAATGAGTAATCCAGCCCTGTCGGCCCCGCTCCCCCCCGCCCCCCCCCCTTCAACCCAGAGTTTATGGGTCGCGACCAACTCGTAGCCCGTAACGGGGACATTTTCTCAGTTCCAGAATAGCCTGTTCACTTGTTTGATGGTTCCGCCGAGGGAGGCTAACTCACGAATTTGCAACTTGCTTTCAAAGCTTGGCTTCTGTCCCACTTTAATGCTTATTTTAGGAAAGCAACATTTAGATATTTTTGATACCTAGTGACATTTCCCAGGTTTGTTATTTATTAAGCACATTTGATAACTGAATCTCTAATAAATAACCAGTATTACAGTGAATTATTTTCCTTCAGACTCAGATATGTCCTTTTATGAAAGAAGTTCTTGGGCCTCAGCGTGGGTCTAACAAAGCCTGCCACAAAGCCTGCCCACTAGGGGGCGGTGCCGGGAGGCGCCCAGAGCCTGCAGCGGACTGGGGGCTTGGCGTTGGCTCTCTGTGCTGGAGACCTGCTTCCCGCCTGTCACTCTACAGTGCCATTGCTTGGGGTTTCTGAGCATAGCCTGATTCAGAGGTTCGGGGTTCTGTTTTCCCCAGGGAGACACGTTCGCCAGCATACACCACTGTAATCAATCTTTAGGCCTCTCTGCGTGAACAGCAGGAGTGAGCTCTGACTATGTACTAGGCATTATCATAAGTGGTTTACCTGTTTTCAGTCACGGTGGCCTCTCGACACCTCTGTGAGGTGGACGCTCTCACTGACTTCGTTTGATCCTCTAGTTTCAACTCCACGTGCTGAGGAGAGGGAGCGTGGGGGTTAGGTAACCAGCTTAACCCTCAGCTGGTGGGCGGTGGAGCCAGGATTCAAACCGGCTGCCGGCGCGTAGGCCTCCTGGGCCGCCTCTTCATGATAGATGAAGGCTCCAGGTGTTTACCCACGTCAGCGCCTATTAATACATTGAAGAACTAATTTAATTAAAAGTCGTGAACTCTCCCTCTCTGTTAACGGAGGACTGTGATGACACGAACCACTCTAAATATTAGATGCTTTAATGGTGACCAAAATGCTGATTCAACCAGAGGTGTCGAGGGCGTGGAGTAGCTGAGGGACTGTGTGCCTGCCCCCTGTGGGGCCCGCCTGGGGCACGCAGGCTGACCACAGGGATGAATAATGCCAAGTTCCAGCTGACGATGAGCTTACACTAGGGAGTGTCACAGAACAGCAGTGGCCGCCGGGTGGCAGAGGGGTGCAGGGTGCATGGATTCCCAGTGGGACCGGCCGCCGCCCTTTGCCTTGGCCTTGGCCGTCTTCTGGGACCTGGAAGGGTGAGGACAGCAGAGAGAGAGACCGGGAGCGGCAGGGAGCGCCTCTTGCCTGGCTGCGGAGGACGGACAGCTATGGGAAACGGGTCCCTCACCTGCTCTAAGAGGGACACGGCACTGTGGAAGGCTGCGCGAATCCGCTCCAAGTGCCCCCTCCCCAGCAACCGCACGTGCCGCCTCCACACGTTGCCGCCATCTCTCTGAGGGGACCCGGTGACCCCGTCACTTACACTTAAATCAGGCGCGGCTCGCTTCTGTATCCCAGCTGGCTTTTTTTGTAGAAATTGAAAAATGAATCTTAATATTCATGTGGAAATGCAAAGGTCCCAGAATAACCTAAACAGTCTTGGAAAAGAGTAATGAAGGTACAGAACTTAGCTTTCAGATTATGAATCTGTAGTAATAAAGGTGGCGTGGCACTGGCATTAAGATAAACACATTAATCAGTGGAACGGAACCGAGAGTACAGAAATAAACCCTTATACCACGGTCAACTCGTTTCTGACAAAATCGGTGGGAGAAAGGATCAACTTTTCAACAAATGGCACTGAGACAATTAGATATCCATACTCAAAAAGATGAACGACCTTGCACCACGTACAAAAATTAACTAAAAATACATCCTAGACCTGAGCATAAGAGCTGAAACTATTCTTAGAAGACATATGCGTGAATCTTTGTCACCTTGTATTAGGCAAATATTTCTTAGATGTGACATTAAAGGCATGATCTATAAAAGAAAAAAAATCAATAAATTGGACTTATCAAGTTAGAAATTTTGTGCTTCAGAAGATACCATTAAGAAAGTGAAAAGACAGGCCACTGACTAGGAGACAACATATGTAAATTATAGGTCTGTATGTAGAGTATATAAGAACTCCTGGAACCCCATGAGAAGACAACCCGAAAATGGGCAAAAGATTTTAATAGGCGATTCACCAAAGAAGGTACGTGAATGGCCATTGAGCACGTGAAAAGATGCTCAAAATCTTTAGACATTAGAGAAATGCAGATCAAAACCACAATGAGATGCCACTTCACACTTGATTATACATGGCCGTAGTCAACCCACTTGGACGATAATAAGTGCTGATGAGGATGTGGTGAAACTCTCTCCCGGTGCCGGTGGACACGTCACGTGGTGCAGCCACTGCGGAAAACAACGTGCCAGTTTCTTTAAGACTTAAACAGAGATTCACCCAGCGATCCACTCCTAGGTATCTCCTCAAGAGAAATGAAAACACGTCCACACAAAGACTTGTGTGCAAATGTCCATAGCAACAGCAATAATCAATTTCCAAATCGGAACGAATCTAAATGTCCATCAGCTGTGATATGATAAAGGGTGGCATATTCGCATAATGGAATCACAACAAACGTAAAAAGGAACAGAATACCGATCTGTGATACGTCGCGGATGAACTTCAAAAGCGTTATGCTAAGTGATAGAAGCCGGATGCGAGATACATACCGATGCATATATATCTGATGTGATTCTGCTTCCGTGAAATACCCAGAAAGAAGCAGATCTAAAGAGACAGAAAATAGATGAGCTGCCTTAGGCCGGGGATGGACATGTGAGCGACTGTGAATGAATGGGCTTGAGGTCTCCCCGGGGGTGATGACCGTGTTCCGGAACTAGGTGGCTGTGATGGCTTCACAATGCTATAAATCTGTTGAAAAAAATCAAAAGAATTAGTCATCAGCGATTTCTATTTAGACACTGAAAAATTGCCCCTCCCTAACCCAAAGTAAGCATGAATGACTATCACTTGCCACCAGAGAACCCTACATCCTTTTCAGATTTTGGACCCCAAAGTAATAGTTGACATTCGTACACTGCTTTTCTCGCTTCATAAACCGCTTGTCACAATACCTCTCTCTGAGGTGGAGCTCCTTTTTAATTTTTTTTTTTCTGTTTTTCTAGTAAACAGTATCTCTCAATTTTGATATTTAATTTACTTATTGGTAATTTTTTATTCTTGGGGAAGGAGTTTGCCTCTCAGTATCTTGCCCATAATATGTTTTCTTTATGCACCATGGCTGAAACTTTTCTCACTAAGTAATTGTCCATTTATGTAATTGATGAAATTGGTGGTAGTGAAAACCAGCCTAATTAATATCCTTAGTAAATTGGCAAGTGGTAATTGAATTGCCGGGAAGTTTTGTGTCCTATGTGCCTGAGCCACATAGCCCTCAGGTGGGACTGGGGCAGGGGTATTATTTGAGCCATCCGTGGCAGCCAGCTTGTAGCCTATCCCGGAGAAGGGGGTTGGCCTCTATTGGAAAAATCAGCCTCTTTCCTCCCTTGGAGCCATCTCCTGCCCAAGTCCTGACAGAGGACATTGTAGGAACTACACTTGCGAAGTTCTAGGATCCCCCATCCTCCCAGCCCCACCGCTTTTGGCACATGTGTCAAGATAACGATTATATAGAACGATTATCAATTGAGGTCTTCTCTTTTTCCCATCGTAATTCTATTTAGCCAAAGCTCACTGTTTAGTCAATGATGCTAAATATATATAATGCTTTTTCCTTCCCTTTTTCTTTTTAAAAATTCCCTTGTATACTCTCTCATGCTCAGGAACCGAAGAGACAGATAACAAGGGAAGACTTGCGACATATTATAAATTGCACGGTTGTAAAAATAAGTGATTCAGAATTCAAAGAACTAATGCAGGCCCTTGACCCTGGGTGCACCGGGTTGGTCGATGTCAGCACGTTTATTGAACTGCTTGAGGAAAACCCTAAGGTAAGTTTTATAACAACTTCATGTTTGAATTTCTATTTATGGCAGGAAACCGAGAAGTATTCTTAGTAAAAGAAGAGATGCTGGCAAAATGCAGTTTAAATGAATGAATGACGGCACGTTTTTTTCAGCTGAGTTTATTTTCTTTTTTAAGTAAGGGTGATGTGCTGGGAGGTGCTTGATTTTAACTCGTAGTTTCGGAACCGTGTTGAAGGATGCTGTCTGACGTTCTGAGGACCCATCCCTGGATGGTGTGAGGACGTAACTTCTTTTCAAGGCACTTCAGTGGCTCTCCTCTTACTGCTAGTCTCAGAGAGGCGCGTTTGTGACGGTCACCCCTCTGGCGCTCATCAGGATCTGTAGAATGTTTACGTTCGTTCACCTTTTTCAAAAAGGAACTGCTCATTGCCTGAAGCGACTAACTCTTGCTTTTAGTGTTCGTGTCTTTGGACTGAAAAATCAAGAGTTTTGGATTGAAAAATCGCCATTAGTCCAGAGCCTTTTAAAATTATTAGCAATGCCTCCCTAACTTTATTAGCAATGCTTCCATAACTTTAACAGCTATAGCATTTACAAATTTTACTAACTTTTAAGAAATCAGATTAGCTTCAGATGATGCTTGCAACAGGCACTAACAGGGTCTTGTTGGAATGTTTCAGGCTTCTTTTAAGAGCTACAAATTAGCTTTTCATTTGCATGTCATGATTTCTTGAGTACCCACCTGTGCAAAGTGATAACCACTTCTTCAACCCACGTCACTTGGTCCTGCTTGAACTTTAATTCAAAAGTCCCAGAGCCCCGTCACACACAGAAATGGATAATGACACTTTTCCTGAACGCGGCTGTGGGGCAGATCCTGTGTCTGCATTTGGGAGTCATTACGTCTGACCTCCACAGCAGCCCCGCACATAGCCAGGAATATAGACATGTAGGCCATCCGCTCTCCCTCCACGTGGCGAGTGGGGTGGTCTTGGCTTGACGTAGTCAGATCCTGTCAGCTCCCCAGACCCCCTCCTCCACTGCGGCAGGTGCCAGCATTTCCTTCCTGCCGCTCTGGCCCACCAGGCCTCCCTGCGCCATGCGCCTGCCCAGGGGCCCTCCCCGACACCTCTGAGGAAGCCCGCCGTGCAGTCATCAACCTCACGCACCCGTCGCGGTCACGTGGTCAAGCCTCTGTGAAGACAGGCCTTTCTGTTTTCACTGCCCGTTCTGCACCTCGGGCGAGAGCCCAGTGCCAGGCACACTCACAAAACGGTTCGGCGAGTGAACCAATCGACATAGAAGGATGAATTAGAAAAATGAGAAAACACAGATATGGAAATAGAAGAAAATGAAAACCATCACTAACCCTAACATTGAGGAATTGATACCCACTCATACATAGTTGTAGTTTTCCAAACCTTATACCTACACACATGCTTTTTTTTTTGGCAGCTTTATTGAGGTATAATTAATATACAAAAAACTCCACGTATTTACTTCATTCAGTTTGATGAGTTGGATATATGCTTTCCTATAAGATCATCTATTTTATTTCAAAATGAGATCATATAAGCTAATGCCTTTTTAGTCTATATTGTTATTTATTAACATATTTTTAACACCTAATAAAAGTTCTGCTATATAATTTTAAAAGATACAGAGTAACTCTTCCCTGATGTTCTAATCTAGGTGTTTTTTTTCCTTTTATAAATTTTGCTACAGCGAATCTTGTGGTGCCTGCTTTTATGCATCACTCTGATGATTTCTTTAGCATAAACTTCTAGAAATTGAATTTTGGGATCGAAGAATATCTATGTATTTTAAAAATTATTTTAATTGTTTTAAAGAAGAACATATGTATCAAGTACAAAACGCGAAAGATACAAAAGAGAATGCAGTGAATGGTGCGTGTTCGGTCCGCCTCTGTTTCCTAGCTGTTCCCCAGAGCTGGCCGCCGTCACGCCAGTCTGTAGATTACCCAGTCAGCTAACATCATTCCTTGTCGACACTGGCAATTTGCTTCCTTTTCCATTTTTGTCATTCCGATAGGCAAAAAACGCCACCCCACTGTTCTTTGACTTTGCATTATTTAATTTCTAGGCGATGGATTTTTTTCACGTTTATTGTACTTTTTTCCCTAATAAGTGCAAGTTCAATGTTATTATCCCCATTTCCAGATGGGAATTAGGGGGCAAACTCACTTGCTCAGGCCTCCGAGGCACTGGCTAATCAGGGGCAAAGCTGACAGTCCCAGTTCGTGGCCTCCAGACCTCCTGCTGCCTTTACGAGTAATTTGCACTTAGGTCCTTTCTCTTTCCCAAGCAGGTAGGAAGACTGCCCTCCAGCACGGACGCCAAGGCGCCTCTGCTCCTGGCCTGGGATTCAGTAAGTAACCTTTCCCCTGTGGCCCCAGAGCGCTACCACCCCAGGTCACGAACGTGCAGCTGGGTAAAGTGTTGTCGTCTTTGTCGTTGTTAGGTGGACGAGATTGTCCAGGACGCCATCGCTAGGAACCTGCTTCCTTTCAATAACATGCTGCAGTCCTATGACCTCGCAGACACAGGGCTCGTCGGTCGAAACAATTTCAGGAAAATCATGCGCATCTTCTGTCCGTTTTTACCGACGGAACAGTTATCGAAGTAAGTTTTTTGGTGACAGGTTCATCCGTGCTATGCTTCTCCACCTTTTTCCTGCACGTGTTCGCAGTATTGCTGGGCAGAGCTGATCACAGCGCCGTCCGTTGAGCCCTTACCAGCACCGGGCGTTTGCCGAGAGCTCGGCGCGTGCTGTGGGGTTCAGTCCTCACCACACTCTGTCGGGCAGCCAGTATCCCTTTTCACGTGTAGAAAGAGGCCCGGGGGTGGTCAGTGCCTACTCAGAGTCACACAGCCAGTAAGCAGCAGAGCCTGGGTCCGTCCTGGATCATCATTATTCTGTTTTACCCCCCAGGGCGTCTGGCTATGACCAGCCATCCATAAATGGTAGCTTGAATTATAGTTTTGTCCAAAACTTAATTCGCAGTGGGTGGGCCAAAGCTGGAAGGGGCCAGGGCTATTATGAGAAAGTAGAGGACAGTGTCTCGAAGGCCCCTGTGGCTGTTCTGCCACCTGTGTCTTTCACTCTCCACCCGGAGGGACGTAGCTCTTGGGGCACAGAGCCAGGTTCTTTCCCTTTCTGCAGACAACCTTGACAATCCACAGCTCGAAGCCCCCCGTTCTGCAAGGGATGGTGCCTCCCATGCCGCCCCCAACCGCCCGCTGACTGCGGAAGCTTCCTGCACACGTGACCCTTGAATCTGGAGAATAAGGGGAGGGCATTTCGGGACGTGGCACAGCAGCGCAAAGCCCAGAGGGCTGGGGGCACGTGGCACCTTTGGGGACTCCGGGGTAGGGAGTTTTCTGGGAGAGTGCCAGTAGGGTAATGAGGCCGAGGGCCAGGCCGGGCCAGGCGAGGGTGACCATCTGTGCGCCACACTAGGGAGCCAGGTTCATCGGGAAGGCGGTGGTCTGGGCCAGCAGCTGAGAAGCCTCGGGACGGCTTCAAAGATCCCCGTGCTGAGCCCTGTCCACCGGCTGGGCCGGGCACCGTTCCGTTAAGGGCCCCGCTGGCTCTGACGTGCAGCTGTGATTGAGAAGCACAGCTGGGAGCAACTGGAACCTGGGAAGGTGGCTTTAGATGAGGGCGGGGCGCAACGTCAGATTCGTGCTTTATAAAGATCGCTCTGCCTCCAGTGAGGAGAACGGATGGTAAGCAGGAGCTTGAAACGAGGCAGTGACAGGGGGTGGCTGTCCATGACAGTAGAAGGACAAGACGGGTGACTGGACATGGAGGGCCGTGGGAGAGGAGGGAATGAGGGGCCACTGGGGCAGTCAGGCGACAGGCAGAGCTGTCGGCCAGTTTGGAGCGCAAGGGGGGAGTAACTAGGCAGGAGAAAGCACCAGAAGGAGACTCCGGGGGGACGCGGGGCCCAGGGAGGGTCCTCGCTGCATCGGCAGTTTGTTCATTTGTTCAATGAACTGGTTGTGTGACAAGCAGCGTTTACCTGGGGCAGGTGGTAGACCGTCTGCGGCGAGAGGGCTGTGGTGGGACCTGGGAAAACAGCCCGGCTGACCAGTGACTGGGGTGGTGCAGCCGCGGAGACCGAGAAGGTTAGGACAGTGGCACAGGAACACAGGAGCTGGAGGCTAAGAGAGGAGAGAGTCTCAGGGAACAGGGGGAGGTCAGCGCCTCAGATGTCACAAAAGGAGCAGGTGGGGCTGGGAGGGGCAAGGTGGATCCAGCAGGTGCCAGCGACGAGGAGCTCGCTAGCAAGGAGGGTGGCGATGCAGAGCGAGAGAGGGTCCAGTGTGCGGCAGGCCTGCTTTGCACTTGCTCGTAGGCCGGGGCTTCGAAGTTAACGGCAAGACAGAGACTGAAGCGGGGATCCGGAGGCCCCACAGCCGTACTTAGTGAAGCTCTCCGGAAGCGTGCTAGGGTAGGTGACTGGGGCCCTCTCCTCGGCAGGCAGCTGCCCAGACTTCTGTTTCCGTGTTCCCAGTGCAGCGGGGAGGGTGCCATCCTCTGGGAGGGGACGTCAGGGTGGGCCAGGGAGCTTGGGAGCTTGTGAAAGGTTTGCAGCAGCTTCTGAGGGGCCGGAGAGGGGAACCCCTTGGCATCTGTCTCCTTGTTCATAAAAAGGAGGGTGTCCCCAAAGTGCAGGCGTTTCTGTCCTGCCTTAGTAGCAAGTGTTTTCATTACGTCAACTCCTCTTTTCTTACATATATTAATGTGTAAAAAGGAAAAAACCCGTTCTCACCACCATACATTTAACACGGCATCACTTGCCATAAAGAAATTATCCTAAGACTGGACAGCATGGAAACAATATGATTCAGTCCTAATGAGATGTCTCTATCTGCCAAAGGCTAGGAGCATAAAACTTGCTATCGCTTCTTAAAATATTGCTTAATAAGTAGAAAAAATGAAATATGTTAGATATCACTTTGCAGTAAAAGGAATACAAATTTGCGAGCATGTGTTAAAAGGTAGCGCTTCGTGCCAGCCAGGAAGCGGACAGCTTGGTCCTCGTGGGTGCCAGTGGGGGTGCGAATGACAGAGCCTCTTAGGGGATCATCTGGGGTGGCAAGAGGCCCCTCCCCCAGGCGGGCTAACCCTTCGTCTCTAGCTCTTCTGGGCGTGCGAATCGTGGACACACTCGGAGGTTCAGGATACACTTGGGGTACAGCTGGCTCGACCTGCCAGGGGTGTGATTCGGGGTGAGAAGGGACGGAGGAGGAGTCGAGGTGCCTGGCTGCCGCCTGGGGCCTGTGCTCTGGGTTGCCACTTGCCACTGGAGACGGGGCGGCGGGGGCGGATGGTGTCAGTGATGAAAACCGTAAGTTCCATTTTGGACACATTAACTTGGAGGTGGGTGGCACACCGCCACCCAGAGTGGCTGTCACTGTCCCTCCCTCCCCCCTCCCCCACAGTTGCTCTCTACTAGTCACCCAGCTCCATTTTGCCATGATTCTTATCATTTATTTATGTTCATTATCTGTGCCACCCACCAAGGATGTAAAAGGCAGGGACTTTGTCTATTCACCCTTGAAGCCCTAGTTCCCAACTCATGGTCAGGGCTTCTTCACTGTCGAGGGAGGGAACGCATGAATGAATGAATGAACGAATGAATGAATCTAGTGTGTTGGCCATGTAGGTAACCGGGTATTTCATAGGGAACCCTCTCTAATCTACTCTCCATGAAGTAGTTGACTTTAAAATCCTGCTTAAAACACTGGGTGTCCCATTGCCCTTGGGAAAACACACAGATGCTTTAACAGACCCTTATTTCCCGGATCGATCCTCCAGACCCGGGCTCTGCAGCCAGACAGCCTGCATTCACTCCCAGCTCGGCCCTGAACTAGCTGTGAACTTCGGCAACTTTCTCAACCTTCCTGAGCCTCTCTTTCCTCATTCAGACATAACAAGAGGGCTGTGGCGAGGGTCAAACGAGCCGGTAGACATGGAGCCTTTCACCCGGCGCCAAGCCCACGGAGCATCCTCAATACACGTCCGCTGCAGCTGCTCCTGCTGCTCGCAGCGCAGCCGGACCGGACTGCTTCCTGTTTCCTGAAAACCCCCGGCCCTCCCCGCCTCTGGGCTCTTAGATGGTCTTTTCCCTCGATTCTGAATGGCCAGTTTCCTGGCCACTTGCCTTCGTGAAGTTGTAGCTGACAGTTGCAGCGACAAAACCTAGCACAGTTAGAATGATCACGGGAACTTCCTGAGCACGTGTGGCCACGTGTAAATCATCATCGTGATCTGGTGATGCTGCGATCATACCTACAGCCTTCTGAGCACATGTACACACGTAGCCTGCCGGCCCTCAGGCCAAGGGCTTTACGGGGCCCCGCTGACTGTTCACGGTAGTTCCTATGACGTAGGCACTTTCATTACGTGCATTTTGTACATGGGGGGACTGGAGCACAGAAAGGTACAGACCACATCCTGAGTCGAGTGTTCTTGACCCTTTCGTATTCTTAAAAATGATTGAGGACCTCAAGAATGTTTGCGTATGGAGTGTATCTGTCACCATTTACTGTCTTAGAAATCGTTGTGATTTCTCTGTAGGCTCAGGGAAAACGTTGGGATTTTAAAATAATGATTTGTTGGATGATAATGAGGTCACAGAAATTACAGCAGTTATACTAGTAATGAGGTAGAAGGGGGTGTCGAGAAACTGAGTCCATTCTCTGAAAACCGACTCTTGCGGCTTATTTATACCCTAAATGTTTCAATGGCCTGAGAAAACATTAGGGAGCACATTCCATCTATGGTCAGAGCTGGGAGTGATCACGCAACATGTAGCCTCCGAAAAGCCCGCAGTACACACATGGAAGACTCAGGGCAGAGAGGACGAATGACGTCTCAGCATCCTTATGGACGTGGTACGCTGGAGACCACACCTCGTGGACAGCTGCCTTCAGTCACAGAGCTGTCACGTCACAGAGCTGACATGCAGACCCAGGCTGATTCCCGGGCCACACGCACAGCTAGAATGTTCTTTTGGGCCTCTGGCTTTACCAAGTTTGCAACAATGAGCATGCGCAACTTCTATGATTAGAAAAATATTAACAAACAAAATGTTGGAAAAGACATAGATCCTGCCGTATTAATAGTTTCCTACATTTTAAAAAATAATTTCACATGCCAAAATTTCAATATAAGTACTTCCCATAATTCTGTACCCAAATTTCTGATTAATTTTTTTTATATTTGTTATATCTTTGTTGCAGTATTCTTTACAAATAATAAACTGCACATATTTAGATGATATAGTTTGAGGAAATGTGCCTACATTCCATCATCCATGAGACCGTCACAAGCTATCCATCACAATATCAAGCATTTTCACCATCCCCAAATCTTCCTTGTGCCTTTTTACAATCCATCTCTTCCACACCCCCAGCAACCACTCGTCAGCTCTCTGTCATGACCGATTACTTTGCATTTCCTAGGATTTTACACAAATGAAAAGAAAGCATACACAATATTCTTTTTTGTGAGGCTTTATTCTCCAAGCATAAGGATTCTGAGATTCATTCATGCCGTTATGTGTATTCGGAGCTGGTCCCTTTTCATTGCTGAGTAGTATTCCGTCTTGTGGTCTCTCCCACCTGGTGGCTGCACTCATCAGTTGATGGACAGGTTTGTTTCTGGTTTGGGGCTGTTACAAATAGAACTGTGCATGTGCACGTTTTTGCGTAGACACATTCCTGTTCCGCTTGGGGAAATGCCTAGGGGTGTGACAGGAGGCTCGTGTATAGATTCGGTTGCCAAGCCATTGTCCCAAGTGGCCACCCCACTGTACGCCCACCAGCAGTGGATGGGAACCATGCTTACCCGCATCCTCACCGGCACGTTACCAGGTAAGGTCTGCCTGTCTAGGTTTTAGCCATTCTAATAGGTGTGTCCTAATTATTTTTAAAATTCAGAGTCTGCAGTAAGTTTCAGGATACTGCTTCAGGAAGGATCCTTTACAAGAACTTTTTGGCAAGCATAGGACTTAACGGCCCGCCCACCGTCCCCCCCGTTCTTGCCCCAAAGGATCAGCCATTAAGTGAACATTTTCAGAAAGAGGGACCGCGGCCGCTGGATCTTTCTGAGAGGTAACAATCAAGCACAATGAAAGCACCTGTGAAAACCGTAGCACCTATCGTGAAAAGGCAGTTAGTAAACATTAGTTGCCTAAACGAGGATATTGATAATTTATGATTTAAATAAGAAAGATGGCAAAGTGTAAGTACAGTGATTAGAGCCAGGGAATTTTAGAGCAAGCGGAGATCTATTAATTCTAGACATGAAAGCACGGAGGTCTGAGAGGTTTGGGGCCTTCCCAGGTAATCCACAGCTTAGAGCTTGCCCTAGAGCGAGACCCCAGGACGCCCCGCTGCCAGAGAGCTCTCCGCCACTCGCCTGCCACATACCTCGTAGCCGTCCTTTTCCACAAACTTGGGTTCCTGACCACCGTGGAATATTTATTGCCAGTCAACCTTTTCTAACGTGAAAGATAAAATTGTTAAAAATGATCGCCAAATTGAATTGTAACAATAAAAGGTGCCTAGGAAACCTATTAAAAATGAATATTCTAAAAGATGAACATTCTAGCCCTTCTTCGCTTTGAAAAATACAGGTCTAGTCTAATGAAAAGATATTATTTTAACTCGCTTGTTCAGAGCTTGCAATAAATCCATGAGGAAAGGTAAAATGTGGGCATATTCAGACTTCACTTTATCAGATCCCCTTTAAAACATTAAGTATAGGCAATGGGAATGTCCTAACGCTGTGCTAATTAAATTTAAATATCTGGGCACTTCAGTAGTAGTTGCTTTATAAATGGGCAGAAAGATGGTATTTTAAGAGAAAAGTTAAATATTCAGTTATGAGAATCTTTCCTAAAACCAGTGACAGAAGTAATGACAATTAAGCACTTCATAAAATGTGATTTCCGAGAGCTCTTAAAATCACCAGAAGCAGCGGGAAGGCAGTGGAAGTTCCTTCTCCATGGCCGTCCCCGGCACCGCCCTCCCGCTCAACCCAGTAGGGCCCAGGAGATTTCTGGGAGCTGAAGAAATCATTATTCTCCGATCACACGTAGAGAGCCTCACACTCACACACAGCACATCACACAAAGTGTGTATTTTATAAATCTAGCTGATTTTGTAAATCACCCCGGGAAAGCTGTGGACAGCCCTTCCCTCCCGTGTATGTCTGGTGATTTCTTTGATCTAGTTACCACAAAACGGCATATTTAATCTAAGGCTAGATAATGGCCTCTGACTTTTAATTTTCCCAGTTCACAAAAATATCCCTTTTCAGCCATGTCTGCCCAGTCACACGTCATATTCAGCCAGCTCAACACGCAGTTGAAAACCTTAGCACAGGGCTGAAGCCCCCACCCCAGCCCGCCTGCTTCTGACTCCGTGCCGCTGACCTCCAGTTCTGGCTCTGGCACCTACGAGCCGTGAGCGCGTGCGAAGTCCCCGAGTCACTGTGTCTATCTGAGCATCCGTTTCCTCGTTTGGGACAAGGGGGCGGTGAACCTCCTTGTCATCGGGGGTTATCTGAAAATGGGTGAGGTGTGTGGGATGTATCCCGCTGGACCTGACTGCCTGCTTGTGATTTTAGAAGCAAGCCCACTGAGGATAAAAATAAAAGCACCTTGACCAAGAATATGACCAAGGGTGAAGTTCTTGAAAAACTCAAGAACTGTGTACAGCAGCAGGACCCCGCACTCAGAAAACGATTTCTTGACTTCGGCAAGGAACTTGATGGCAAAGTTAACAGGCCCCACTTCAGGAAGGTAGGAGAATGGGTTTCTCTGTGTTTCTGTGTTTCTTTCTTTCTCGAGTTCAGTTGTTTTATTAAACTAACATGCTTTAGGTTTTCAGTAAGGATTTATTCCGGGAAAGAGCAGGTCCATCTCTAGGCACCTTTAAACAATTGAAAAAGATTCTTTTGGCCAAAAGTGTCTTTGGCAGCTTCCTGCAGAGAATACTTTTGATATGGATGTGGCTGGGTTTTGATACCTAAACTTTCAAATCAAAGCATTTACGGATGTGTTTTTGGCCGATCCACGGAGTACCTGGCTTTGTGCATTGTGCATTGTCCGGCAGAGTGGAGGTGGGAATGGAGCCATTCAGGCCTCCTCCCTGCCTGGGGCTCCCCGCGATGCTGTGAACACAGAGCTGAGGTCTGCTCCTCCGGAAAGCGAAAAACAATCTGGCAGCGAAAATGGCAAGTGCAGAGTGCTGATTTGCATGTGCTCGTGGGAACTGGCGAGGTTCTACCAGAAAGGACTCGGTTTGAAAGGTTCCGCATAGACTTCTCAGAAATTAATCTAAATGATTGCTTAAAATTCCTATTATGATCCCTCTAGCTAATCATCTTCAGCTATTGTTAAGGAAAGCATTTCAACTAATATGCAGCAGTGTCCGTGTGGACAAATTTAGAAGAAGGCAATGAAATATATTTCCAAGAAGAGAATAATTATATTAGCAGCTACTATTTATCTAGTGCCTGCCCTGTGCCAGGCGTCATAAAAGGCTCTTTGCATATCTTCTGTCCAGGCTTCCCGATGGCAGCATCAGTGTGCACGGATGGAGGAGGGAGCGGGGCTAGAGGCACAGTACCTCTAGAGGTATTCTGTGGGGTTAGTTGGCTGTTGAAACAGTTCAGACCTCCCCGCTCCCCAGACAGAATAGAAGATGCGGAGGAGGATGCTGTGCGAGCACGTGGGGCATGGCGAGGAGGGCAGAGGCAAGAAATACTTAGGAAAGAGGGACGATTGTCAAAGAAGAGGAAAGATTCGAGGACGATGCCTAGATTTCTGGTTTGGGGGACCAGGAGGCTGGTGGTTAGTCACTGATAATTCTGATGAGAGCAATTTCCGTGTGGTGAATGGTGGCACATGGGTACAAATCATCTAGCTCTCCCAGGGCGCCTTCTCCTAGATTCCGGGTCCTGGATCCTGTTGCCACTCCTGCCCCCTCCACCCCAAGTCACCTAGCACCAGTCCCCTCCTGCATAATGGCCTCGAACGACCACAGTGCTCAGTGGTCTGTTTATGGTCTCACAGGAAGCTCACGAGAATTGACCAGTCTGCCTTCGATTTTTCAGAGAGGGAAAGTGGCTGTGTTAGCAAAGCTGGGGCAGACCCGTGACCACTGACTCCAAGGGCCGCTTCTTAACTCTGCTCACCTGAGGACTCCTTCAGGTCCATAAGCTCAGCGGCATGTTCTTCCGTCCTACGGCCTTAGCTGCCATTGCTAAGCCAGTGACGTCCTCATGCACGTCTCTAGTTCACATCCCAGAGGACTCTCTCGAAACTCCCGTCTCAGGAGCCCACCCCTCCACTCGACTT
>NW_006440626.1:1737208-1743238 GCF_000325575.1 Pteropus alecto
CCCTCCCTCCTCCTGTCTCCCAGCTTCCTGGAGACTCCCCCGCCTCCCTCCCAGAGGTATCCCCCGGGTCATTATGTCAGGGGAAGAGAGAATAGAAACAGGGCCAACGTGCAGGGAGAAAAGTTTTCTGTTGTTTTAACATGGAAATTGACCAATTTGCCGTGAACCCAGTTAGGCACATTATCCACTGATTTCTCTTGTAGTGACCTCCTGGGTTTAACTTTTGGGGAACATCCTGTTGTGTCCAGCTGTGTAGCTTGACGATAGACAACATGGGGTGATTTTGAACAGTCTGCAAGAGTCTTAGGTTTGAACTTCATAAGCTGATAACTTCAAAGCAAATTTTCACTGTCAAAGAGATTGTTTATAAATCAGGGCGACTCTACGACTAATGAAATCAGAGCTAGAACTGCCTGGGCTTATACTGCGGAATGAAATAAGAATTCAGGTTCGACGCCCTGCTGGGCATCTGGGTGTTAAAGGTTTGGCGTGTCGAGCTTCAGTGGCAAGGAAGCCTTTGGAATCGACTCCTCTAGAGATCTTTAAGTATAAACGACAGTAATAACAGTCCTGTAATGGTAATAACAGCAATAACAACAGTGGCGGTGGTAATGACAGCCATCGCTGGGGTAGTGATGGTGGTGATGATAGCCCTGCGGGTACCGTCGATCGGGCCCCTGCGATGATCAGGCACCTGGAAATGGTTTGTGTCTGTTATTTCTAATCCTCACAGAAACCCTGTGAGGTGTGGATTGCCGTATCCCATTTCACAAATGAGGAGACAAAAGCTTGGGAGGTAAGATAGTGGCTTGGTGCTGTTAAGCTCATAAGCCATTTGGGCTCTTGGATTTGAATCCACGTCAGTCTGTTATCAGTCTCAGACCCCTGTTGGGTGTGATACAGGCTTGCTGGGTGTAGTATGGTTTTTGTGGGTACAGGTTTTGGTGGGTGCAGTACGGGCTTGGTGGGTGTAATACGGGATTGGTGGGTGTAATACGATCTAGGTGGGTGTAATATGGGCTTAGTGGGTGCAGTATGGGCTTGGTGGGTGTTATATGGGCTTGGTGGGTGTAGTACAGCCTTGGTGGGTGCAGTATGGGCTTGGCGGGTGTAATCGATGGCAGCTCAGAGGTTGCATCTAGCCTCAGAGTTTTGGGAGAGGGACATTAATTTTAATAACAATGCCCCTTAATGTATTTCTGTCATTCTGGTTATGGATATGAGATGTTCTTTGCCCTTCTCATCCCTCAAATCTGTGTCATACCAATTAGTATAGTGAAATGGTTGCAGTTTTATCCCAGAGGAATGGAGCGTGAAGCTCTAAGTCATATATACCTTCTTGCCAATTACGCGTGCGTACAGTCTCATCTGAACATAGGCAGCGCTTAGCCGTTGGCCTGGATACACCGTATTCTAAATTAGAAGTGCTAATTATTTATTCTCACCAGCCATCGCCTTGCCTGTGGCAGGGGCAGAGGTGGTTGGCCACCCAGGTTCTTTGAGGGAGAGCTGTAAGAATAGAATCTATAGCTAGCTGGTAGCTCACGGGTCACCAAATCCGTCGAGTCCCTGCATTGTCATTGCTGAGAACACTTGATTTTTCACCACCGCAGTTGGGAAGATTCCGTCTACTATTCAAATTCTGTTTGCTATCTAAATACTCTATCTGCCCCGCTTTCTCTCTAATGTAGGAGATGTCAGAGTTTCTGATTCGTGCGAGGTAACCAGCGACGCCACACTAAGCTGACAGTCCTGACAGAGGCAGAGCTCCTGGGTGTTAATGAACTCGATGTGCTTTTCATGGTCGTTTAAATGTGTAATTTCCATGGGCGGGGGCAGGGGGGGAGGGGAGGTGCTATTCTTTCTGACATCGTGCTAAACCCGGCCTGAATACTTTGCACCGTATATTACATCATTTCCCACAACAATCCTGTAAGGCGTCGTCTCCCAGGACACCCCCACCCTCCCAGTTCATTGCTCTGGCCACTGTGCCACATACCCCGTGAATTTCGCATAGTTTTAATGTGTCATTTCATTTAAAAAATGAGTCAAGAACTGGTAGTGTGGAAGGAAAACTGTTTTTGAACTTTAGGGTGATCCAGAATCTTTCAGTCCCTTCTCTAGATACGTTCCCTTCCCCTCCCCCTCTCCTTCACATGCTGAACTAGCGGCAAACCCACAAAACAATGCCTGACATAAGAGCGGTGGCCATGTTTCTCTCTAGTAACAAGGAGTCCAGAAGTTGTCTGTATAGGGCGATGTAGCAGCTCGACAGTGTCTTCAGAGACCCAGGCTGCTTCTAGTTTTCTACTCTTTCAGTCTCGTCCTCATGTATGTAAAGCAGCTGCTGGAGTACCAGCCACCACACACGTTTCTGGCATAAAGAAGAGAGAAAGCGAAGGACAAAGGCTTGAGCCAGGCAAGGCTTTCTTTTTTTAAAGGGCTTTCTTGGTGTAAGGACTATGGTGTAAATATGTGTGTGTGTGTGTGTGTGTGTGTGTAAGCTTCTCTCAACGGTTTTGTTTTATTGACCAGGACTGTGGTGTGAATATGTATAAGTGTGTGTGTGTGTGTGTGTAAAATTTTAGGCTGGGTACATCACTACCTGCAGAAAAAGCAAAGCTCTGTTCCCATGAGAGGAGAGAATATATATCAGGCAGGCAGATCTCTCAGTCTCTGTCAAAGCCTTTCTCAGTAGACATTTTGAGGGTGCCTGTTGCACACTTGGCATAAGACTGAGCCACGTGGGGAACTTGGGTAAAGCAGAAGTTTCATTGTTTGGTGCCAGTGACCCATGGGGAACATAAATCGACAAAACACCCGGGGACACGTAAGTCAGGATGGGTCTAATTGAGTAATTGGACTCACTGAGCTGTTCTTTCCGTCAGGAATCCGAGGGCAGCTTTACCATCCAGTTCCCTGTAACGGGCCCTTCCTGCTGGGAAATTGTCATCCTTCACCCTCGGTAAACACAGAGCGTTGTTTAGCTGCTATTCTTAGTCCCGACTCCAGAGTCCCAGGGCCTCCGGGGACAGACGCAGGCTGCACAGCTCGTGAGCAAACCTCCAGAGCCCCCGGGCCCTGCGTTAAGGAAGCAGGAGTCTGTTACAGCCCCGCCCGGCGCCCCAGATTCTCAGTGCCCACCTGCTGAAGGCAAGGCCCCCCCGGCCTTGCTGAGGAGGCCGTCAGCTTCCTGCGTGCTGGTCAGACTCACGTACCTGGGCATCTGCACCCCTCACCCCCTCACTTCCTAATTACACGCAGTCGTTCCCACTTAGGGGACAGGGACCCCCATAAGAACCGAGCCCTGAGAACACTGTCGAGCATCTCCTAGCCCTCGGGTGTGGATAAGCAAACCAGACGACTCTGTGGCCTTGGAAGAACTACATTTTTTTAAAAAGTCAAGTATTAAATATTTTCTTTCATCTAGTTCTAAATCTTCTATTGGGAGCATAAAACTCTGATAAATAAGACAGATATTTTAAAAACTCTTCATTATGTATTATGGTCAGTTTTACGAGTATGTAACTTTCAGAGCGAGAGACCCACATAGCCGCACAACGGCAGAGGCCCAGAGAGCGAGTGGAGATCTTTATGGGTCGTCTCCCCAGGCTGGCCCTTTTGGGGCCACTGCTGCTAAAAATAAAGCCTTTCAACGTCCTGTGGGAGGAGAGGCGCTGTAGAGGCCGGTCCGGGCCTGCTGGGCCGCTGCCCACAGGGCACAGCCCGCCAGTGGCTCGGGGCGCCCACGACTCAGGTCTGCAGACACTCAGGAAGAGTAAGTGAAGCGCCCTGTTCTCGAAGATGAGTGGACTTAGTTCTTCAGCTTCGTGTTACAGCTTCCTAATCCTGCCGATGTTTTAAGGGGGTGACCTGCTATGCATTTGCGGTCCTTCACGTCTTTGGTTATGTTGCTCCAAGCCTGAAACCGCTGTCAAAAGCACGTATGTATTTCTCCATCTTCAGGCAACAGCCTTTTCTACCAGAGGCCAGAGCTGGATTCTCCCGTAGCGGGCAGGGCCCGAGCTGGCCGAGTCCTCCGGGGCGGGATCAGCTGCAGACCCTGAGGTCAGCCGACCCTGATTCTAGGGCTTCCGTTTTCTGCCTCTGTGTTCCCAGGGCCTGTCTCCCTGGTGGGCCTTTGTCTCCTCAGTACCACCGAGTGGGGACCGGCATTCTGCTTTTCAGAAGTTTTCCACTTAGATTTTAAACTCCCGCCCCGAGAAGTCCCCAGCACAGGCCTGGAATGGGGAACCAGGCGCGGTTTGAGCCCACCCCCTCACGCGTCCAGTTCTGCCACTCCGGCGCCACACCACTAGCGGACACCCCGCGACAGTGGCCCTCCTCCTGGCCCCGCATCCTCAGCTGTTCCCAGGGACAATGCGCCTGCCTCAGAGGCAGCCTCAGCGCGCCTCAGATGGCCCTTCTCGCCCTGCGATTTCGGTCCCTTCAGACGGCTCGGCTTCCTCGGCTCTCTGATGCCTTTCTATGATTTCGTAATTAATTAATTGGACTTTGCTAGCTGTTTTCAGAAGCAGTTGAAGTCAGTTTTATTAGTAACAACTTTATTTGTATTGTCACTTTTCTCTTGTATATCTAGTTTCAGTTTCTTTATTTCTGTTGTTACCACGATTATTTTCTCCTTACTACGTGATTGGGATTTAATTTGCTTTTCTTTTTGTAATTTTTTGTGATAGTGTTAGATCTTTGCTTTTCAGCTTTTACGTATGAATTAATGGCTATACATTGCCCTCTGGGTACAGACGTAGTCACATCATCCAAGTTTGGTATATCATATTTTTATTATCATTCAGCACAAAATATTTTATAATTTCCCTTCAGATCTATTCTTTTTCCAGTGGTTTATTTTTAAAGTGTATTATTTAATCTCCAAACAGTTGGGATTTTCTAGGTTACCTTTTATTATTGATTTTAAAGTTGATTCCATTGTGATGAGAGAATACCTTCTAAAGTCTAAATGACTTCAACCGATCTTTGGAAATATTGAGCGTTGGATTATAACTCAATAGGTAGACAATTTTGGCAAGTGTTCCATGTGCACTTGAAAAGAATGTGTACTCCATCACGGACCTTCAATTTTCTAAGTATTTCATTTAGGTCGATTTTATTAACTGTGTTTTTCAGAATTTCTATCTTGATCAGAATTTTTGCCTGCTCATTCCATTAGCTATTGAGAGAAGTAAACTGAAGTGTATTGCGGATTTATCTAGTGAGATCCTTTTTTATTCCGTTGATTGTTGCTTTATTCACTTTGAAGCTAAATTATTGGGTACACATGGATTTAGAATTGCTGAAACTTCCTTTGAATCGTCTCCTTTATCATTATGACATGACTCGCTTGATACAGAGTAATGCTACTTGCCTTCAAGCCTATTTTTGTCTGATAATAATATAGTTACCTCAGCTTTCTTCTGATTCGTGTTAGCACAGTATACTTTCCGTCCTTCCACTTCAAACTCTCTGGGTGCTTATATTTAAAGTAAGTCTCTTATGGGCAGCATATAGCTGGTATTTTCAAGAACATGTAGTGTGAAAATCTTAGTCTTCTACTTGGAGTATTCAGTCCATTTTATATTTATTTAATTGTTGAAATGGTTGGTTTCTATCTATCATCTTAATGTTTTTTGCTATTGACCCAGCTGTCTCATGTTCTTTTTCGGTCTTTTCTTACCTTCTTTCAGATTATTGAGCTATTCTTCCATCTTCCCTTCTATTAGCTTGTTGGCGAGTACATTCTACTATCGGTTTTATAGATGCTACACTACTGATGGCAACACGCGTCCTTGTCTTATTGTATGTAGTTAATATAAATTATTATGTTTGCCACTTCCCTAACAAGGCTAGATTGAAGAATACTGTAATTTCATTTGCTCCTTCCTGTCTTTTGTGTTATTGTCGCCATGCATTTAAATTTTACATATATGTTCCCTCCTGCAAGACACTATTATTGTTTTTATAGTGAATAAACTGGCATATGTATTTACATATTTACTCTTGTTTTGCTCTTTC
>NW_006440626.1:1743258-1751495 GCF_000325575.1 Pteropus alecto
GCCTGCACCTACTCATTTTTGTTTGGCCTAAAGATCTCCCTTTTGTCTTTCTTTTAATGCGAGTGTACTGGCAACTAACTCTCTGAGTTTTCATACTTTACTCCGATTTTCTTAGTTTTTACCTCACGTCCTTTTGCCGTTTAGGATCCCATCCTGGATCCCACGTGACATTTAGTTGTTATGTCTCCTGAGGCTCCTGTGGGCCGTGACAGTTTCTTAGACTTTCCTTGTTTTTGACGACCTTAACAGTTTTGAGGATTACTGGTCAGATATTTTGTAGAATGTTCCTCTATTGGGATTTGTCTGATATTTTTCTCGTGATTAGACTGGGGGACCACAGAGATAAAACGCCCTTCTCATCACATCGCCTCAGAGCCCATGGTATCAACATGGCTGATCGCTGTGATGTTGACCTTGATCACCTGGCGGAGGTGTGTCTTTCAGGCTTCTCTTCAGTGTAAACTTACCCTTTTTTCTCTTTCCATACTGCTCTCTTTGGGGAAAAGCCACTATGCAGAGCCCATAATTAAGGAGTAGGGAATTACTGTGCTCCCCCTCTTTATGGCAGACTGACTATCTACGTAAATTATTTGAAATTCTTCTGCATGGGAGATTTGTCTTTTCTCTCTATTTAGTAATTTATTCAATCATTTATATCAATATGGTCCTATGCCTCATTATCTTTAAATGTCTATATGATCCTTGATAATATTTCCTTTTTCACTCCTGATATTGGTAATTTTTAAAAATCTTTTCTCTTTCTTGGATAATCTGGCTAGAGGTCTAAAAAAGATCACTTTTACTGATCTTTTTTAAAAACAAGCTATGGTTTCATTGGTTTTCTCTATTGTTTGCCCACGTTCTGTTTCCTTGATTTCTGCTCTTATCTTCGTTAGTTCTTTTCTGTACTTACTTACTTCTACCTTTTTAGGGTTTAATTTGGAATGTTCACTCACCTTGGGAACCTGGCGGAGTTCCTGGTGGTAAAATCCACGCAGAAATTGCTCTCCCTCCGAAGACCGGGCCCCCAGGGTTTCTCATGCTGCAGCCCATCCTCGCTAAGCCTCCAGCAATTTGTCAAAGTGACCACTAAGTTATTTCCACCAATTTGTGGCTACCGTGGCTTCTGCTTCAGACAAGCTGATCTTGGCTGGGATTCTCTGTATTCACCTGACTCTCCAGATTTCAGATTTCTCTGATGGATCTAAAAAAAGCCACTGATTTCCAGTTTGTTCAGCTTTTTTCTTGTAAAGATGGAAGTGATGACTCCCAAGCTCCTTACAGGTTTCACCTGAAAGCAGAAGTTCACTCTTACTTTTTAAAGATATTTGATCTGGGAATGGAATTTTAGGTTGACAATTATTTGCTTCTAGCATTTTAAAGGTATCATTTCATCGTTTTCTGGCTATCAGCGCTGTCGATAAATAAACCATTAGTCTTGTCGTTGCACATACAGAGAAACGTGTCTTGTTTTCTCCAGCAGCTTCTAAGATTTTCCTCTGTGCGTTTCAGCAGTTTTACTGGGTCTCGGTGCGCCTTTCTCTGTATGCATCCTGCTGGGGTGTGCAGTTCATCTTGAAACTGTAAGTTAATGTATGGAATCAAAAATTTTTGTGAAAAATTCTCAACTGTTCTCTCTTTTCCTTTCCATGTGCCTTCTGCTCCTGGTCCCTGTATGTTAGATCCATTCACGATGCGCTGTGTCTTTCACTCTTTTACGTACTTTCCATCCTTTTCCTCTCGGTGCTTCAGCCCCACTGTGTTCCACTGGCCTGTCTTCCGGTTTGTTCATTCTGTGTTCTGCTGTTTCCAGTCTGTGGTTAATTATATTCACATAGCTTTTGAATTTTAGTATTTTTTTTTTCAATTGTGGGGTATCTATTGGATTCTTTTTAATGTATTGCACATCTGTGTCTTTCCCTCTGTTGTCTCAACATGTTCCTGTATTTTCTGAAACATATTTGTAACTATTAAAAACTTTTTCTTCCTGCTACCTCCAGTATATGGATCACCCGTAGATCTTTCTCTACGGTCTGATTTTTCCCTTGATTTTAGGTCACATGGTCCTGTCTCTTGGCACGCCAGATTTTTATCGAGTATCAGGTATTATGTGAAGAAAGTCAGGAGGCTCCAGATAATGGGCCGCGTTCCCCTTTGCTAGGCAGATAGAGTGGAGCCAATAACCTTGCTCGGATTAGAAACCGAGTTGATTGGAGGCTGGATCATAATGTCCTAAGGCTCTGTTTGCCTTTTTTTTTTTTCTCACTCCTATTTCTAGGGTGTAGTATCCAAGGTTTTAAACCCAAGGCCTGGGTTAGTCCCTGAGCTCCCGCCTCTGAGGAATCCTGAACTCTAACTTGTGTTTCCTCAGGATATGAGGAAACAAAACACATGGTGACAAAAAAATACGTTTGCTTTTCAGAGGCTTTCTGCCTTTATTCTTAGTCTTCGGCCCCACACGGCTTCTGAGTTCAGCAAATATCCGGAGGGGGAAACTGGCAGCATCAGGCTCAGTTCTCTGCTTCTCCCTTCTCACTAGGAACCTGGCCATTCATAGCCCTGATTTCGGTCCCTGCAGTCCCAAGAGCTTTTCGCAAGCTCTGCTTGTTCTCTGTCTGCTGGTAGTGACAGTCCGCGGGGGCCACCAGCCTCAATCCTGAGCCTCTTGCCCTGTTCCCAGAGTGAGTGAATGGCTCGCTTCTCCTCAGATTGCCCCTGCTCTCAGAATTTTGTCTCTTCGAGTCCTGGTTGCCTGGGCGGCTCTCTAATATACCCTGCAGATGTTTTGTGGCTTTTCTGGCTTTTCTGTCTGTTCTCAGTGGAAGCGTAGATCTTCTGCGAGCTGAGCACCAGCCCCTCCTTTTCTGAGGGACATTCACTTTTTTCCCTTCTTTTTCTCTCTTTAAACAATCTTTACATGTCTTTACATACTGAGCTTTTATTTCTATGGGATGGATTCCCAGGAGTAGGAATGGTCTAAGATAATATAGTTTTATCTTAATAGGTGTTGCCTATTTGTTTTTCTTTTAATTAAAAAAAAAAAACACTGTAGAATTTCATATTTTTAAAGCTGTGTATGAAAGTGTCTTTTTCTCTAACCCCTGTTAGCAAGAGGTATTCTAGTTCTTTTTAGTTTTGCTGGTCTTGTAGCTTTAAAGTGATAGCTCGTGCTAACTTCTTTAATTTGCATTTATTTCCCAGACTGCTAGTGAATTTTATTCTTTTTCCTTGACCATTAAGATTTGTTCTGTGAGTCGCCTATTTCTATCTTTTGCCCTCCTGTCCATTTATGAGATATTTGTTTACTATACCCATTGTTATTTATCCTATTTTCACAAGACGCCTAGGACTCCCAGTTTCTCCCTCATCCTCTGGGTTCTCGCCCCTGAAGCTTTCTCCCTCCCGCCCCCCACATAAGGCTCTGTCTCTCTTGTAATCCGACCCTGGCCTTACCTTCCCAGGAAAAGAGCCCCCGCCTTTCTCTGAGCTCAGGCCTGGTTCTCTCCCGAGGGCAGCGCTTCTCCTTCCCCAAGGAGGACGCTCGGCAGGGCAGCTGGCTTTGTCTTTCATTCTGTCCTGTCCCCAGTGCAAAATAAGTTCTCAATAAATATTTGTTCATGATCCCGATCAGTTTTGAAAAGCGTTATAGTCGTGTGGTTGACCATGTTGGCTCTGGAGCCAGGCTGCCAGGGTTTAAATCCCCGCTCTGTACTTAATAATTATGTGCCCATGGGCACGCCTCTCTGTGCCTCAGTTTCCTAAAATGGAGATTGTAGAAGTAGCTGCATCGTAGGATCGTTATAAGGATTCAATGAGCGAATATATGCGTATCAGTTTCCTAGGGATTTGTACCAAATCGCCACAAACTGGCTGGCTTAAAGTAAGACATTTATTCTCTCTCAGTTCTTGAGGCCAGAAGTCCAAAATCCAGGGGCCAGCAGAGACTTGCTCCCTCCGATGGTTACAGAGGACCCTTCCTTGCCTGTTCTAGCTGCTGGGTGGCCGGCGATCCTTGGTGTTCCTTCGCAGCTCCCCCACTTCAATATCTGGCCTCTTTCTTCTGTGTCCTGTGTCTCCACACGGTGCTCTCCTCGCTGCGTGTCTGTGTCCAGATTTCTCTTTCCTTACAAGAACGCAGTCATTGGCTTTAGGGCCACCCTGACCCAGTATGACATCATCTTGATTACATCTGCAAAGACCCGATTTCCATCAAAGTTCATTCCCAGAAATTGGGGTTAAGACTTCAACCTATCTTTATGGGGGGACACATTTCACCTCGGCACGATATATAAGCCCTCTAAATAGGGCCCAGCACATGAGAACAGGGACTTTGCTGCTGTTTCCACTCTTTTGTTCCTAGTGCCTTTAACGGTACCTAACATGAGTGTTCAAAAACTTTGCTGAGGAGCGGGGAGCGGAGAAGGGAAAATTAAAAAATAAAATGTTAAAAAAATAAATTAATTAAACGTGTTGCAGCAAAAAAAAAAAAACTTCGTTGAATTAATAATTTGTCAGCCCTTCGTCTCCTGCGCTGCACATATATTTTCAATATCTCTCATTTGTCTTTTTGTTTTATTATATCTTTTTGTTGTTAGAACCTAATATGTCTAGCTTCCTTCCTTTGTTCGTTTTTTCTTTTTTAAAAAATAAATTCTGGGTTTGTAATCTTGGTTAAGAAGGTGTCGTTCCTCCACCCCCTATATCTCTCTTCCCATGTTTTACGGCTAATCTCCTAGACTTTCTTGCAAGAATGTTTTATTGTTTTATTTTTTAATGTAAATGCTTAATCCACACAGAATTAATGTTTGTATATGGTGTAAGATCGGGTCTTTTTTCTGTTTTTCCCACAGACTCGAACGATTACATTTATCGATTTGTGAAATTCTCATTATCGTAGGGTCTACATCTGAAAATTCCCATTAACTAATTACATTGTTATATATCTAAGTTACATGGGTATATAGCCATTTCTATATCAATACAGTTATGTATTTTTTTTAATTTAGTAAAATAAGCCTTTCCTCATTTTTCTTTCTTTTTATATTTTCTTGGCTATTCTCAGGCCAGGTTTATACTTTCCCATATAAACTGTATACAATTATCCCCGCCCCCCAAATGCGTTACTAGGATCACAATTGGACTTGCATTAAATTACGCATTAAAAAACACATCTGCTTTTGAAGTAAGAGGCGAGAACAGAAAAGAGTGCACAGAAGGAGGGGACACAAAGCCTGTCACTTCTGAGGAGAGGGTGGCAGTTTAGTGCCAGCTTCTCATGACACATTTGACTGTGTGCTCAGCTTCGGGCACCAGCGTTTGTTCTCACTTGCCCCGTGAGCAATAGATCCGATTTGCAGGCCTCAGGAACAGCCTCCCCCGAAGAAGGGGTGGCTTGTCTGCTTTCATCTTCAATCTTCACAGTTTCTTCCTGACGGGCTGGGTTCATTTGCCCGTGGAACACCGGAAGATTTTATAAATGCGTGCAAAAATGAGCTAGGTTCTGGACGTTTGCCTCTAAAATTAGACACATCTGGTTGATTTACTAGTTAAACCTGGAATCTCCTTGATGTTGAAAAGTTGCCAGATCACCTTGTTTTCTAGTTTCAGCCTGAAGCGTCTCATTTCGCAACTTTCGTAGGTTGCATCTAGGCTTGGCGTTTTGTCATTCTGAGCCATCTAAACACGATGTTAGTCTTATTGGGTTCTACAGGAATAATGCATTTTTAAAAAACAAAACCAAATCAACATTGTCATCATCATGCCTGCAGCAAAAAAGGAAAGAGAAAAACCCACTGTCTTACAAGTTGGCAATTGCTGTTGACAAACCATCGGTCTGGCATGAGGGTCAAGAGTTCGGTGCTAAGGTTGGCGGAAGGATTGTTTTGGAAATGTGGTTCAGGGCCATTGCCAATAGGTTGAGTCGAATTAGATCCAGTGGACCAGATATGTCTACCCTATGGACTGGGAGTATTTAGATTCTGGGGAGTGGTTGGATTGTGATCATGGTATGTTGCCTGTGGTCACAGCATTGCCACCAAATTTATAGAATCCCATAGATTCAAAGAGCTGGAAGGGACTTCAGTTCATGCGCGCGTCATTACCCTCTCTCCGCCCCTGATTCTTCTCCATCGTTCACCATCTCGGTGGCTGGAGCGTGCTTCCCTGACCCGGTGACGCTGGATTTGGTCACATGGCCTTCTTTGACATGGGGTGTGGTGGTCTGACCACACCTGAGGTCTGCTTGAGGATTGTCTCAGCCTTGTGCTCCAGCAAGGAATCTGTGAAATGATGTGGCCTCATGAGGAGGAATGGGTGTGTAATCTAAGCGACACCCCGGGGAGGCAGAGCGACTGCTTGGTGGATCAGAATACGGCAGGCCACAGTTTGTCCCTCTCTGACGAGGAACTGTCTTAGGGAAATGCCTCCTGGGAATGACCAAAGGACATGACTTACATGGTTAAATGTTTTAAAATCTGTTTTGTAAATGTTGCAATTTAGCCTTACGTTGCATTGTAAATTGCCTCCAAGAGTTGTGATAAATCTACTTGATTTGCTTCTGTGTTCATCTTAAAAATGAGAGCGGAGCAAGGGGAGGCATTAGAAAGAGGCATTAATGTTTGGGAAATGCTTAGCGCCTCTTCTGGTGACTACACTCCCGGGGTTTCGAATCCTCAGCGACCCTCTGTGCCGGTAGGGGATTGCTCGCCTGCCGCCACCACCACCACCGGACAGGCTGCCTGAGGCACAGCCCACCTCCCTGGTGCTTCGCAACCCCCAGGCTGTGAAACATTTGCCTGCAGACATTCTCTTACTCTTCATTACATATGTTTTTATGAAAGAACTAAACAGGAGGAATTTGCAATGAATAATTCATGTGTAATTGTTTTCAAAATATAAAGTTATTTTTCAAAGAAAGCAACCAGTCTATCTGTCTCAGAGACCCACTGCTGTTTCCATGTGGGCCTCAGCTTTCTGTCTAACAGTTGCACCACCCTGGGCTGGGACGGGCTCCTCCGCAGGGCAGAGCTGGGACAGGGCGCACGTGCAGATGGCACAGAGCTGCGGTAATTCCCACTCACACGTGCTGCCCGCCCAAGTCCCCAGGCAGGCCCTTGGGATGGTCTTGGAATCCAGCAGTGCTCCCCGCAAGGCCCCCAGGCAGCGTAGCAACACCTGCACGCCACTCCCGCTCCCCGCTCCCCCGCTCCCCGCTCCCCGCTCCTCGCTCCCCTGCACCAAGCCCATCTTGCAGCTCGTTTACTCCAGCTCACTGGAAGCCCAGCCGGGCCAAAGCCTGACCAGCCGGGCCGGTGCAGATTCAGTTTATTACTGACATAGACACCCAAAGGTGCCAGCTCCCTGGGTCCTAGTCCCACACATTGAAAGGGACAAAACCAGAACAGAAGGAGCTGACGACTGCGCTGCAGGTTGTGGGTACCCCGATGCAGCTAAGTGCGCTGAGTTTCTACCCCTGTAGTCCAGGGAGGCGGGCGCAGAAGGCTCCATGCCTCTTCAGATCCTGGGAGGCGAGGAGACCCAGCCACGACAGCCTCCCGGGGAGGTGGGGGGCACTGGGGGAGATGACCTCATAGCAGCTCCTACAGGCCCCTGTCTGTGGTGTTTCACCAAGGCCGGATTCGCCTTTGCCTGGGTGGCCGGCCCGGGTGCGTGCGAGGGCGGCAGGTGTCCGTGGCGGAGACGTTCCTCCACTGCCCGGCCCCAGTGACCCTGTTCCAACAGTGGAGTTCATCACAGTGGTTTGAACTGGGTTTGAACCCCAGCTCTGTCATTCCCCGATAGTGTGACTGCGGCAAGTCGCCTAAACTCTGCGCCGCAGTTTCCACGTCTTTAGCACGGGGTCAGTAAGAGCGCCTTTCATAGGGCTCATGATGAGGATTATGCGACACTCACAGAATGCCTGAGGGGAGCTCACGGTGACACCTGGCATGCAGCATGCAATGAGCGCTGCTGCGCGAGGATGGTAATGCAAGTGGAGATGATGGTGGCGACGGCGACGGTGATGCCTGTGATGATGATGGTAATGGTGATGGTGATGGTGAAGATGAAGACGGTGATGATGGTGATGATGCCAGTGATGGTGACGGTGGTGATGATGGTGATGGTGATGATGGTGGCGACGGTGATGGTGATGGTGAAGATGAAGACGGTGATGATGGTGGTGATGCCGGGGATGGTGACGGTGATGGTGATGAGGGGGGGGATGGGAATGTTGCCAC
>NW_006440626.1:1751579-1758805 GCF_000325575.1 Pteropus alecto
GAGGGCGGCAGGTGTCCGTGGCGGAGACGTTCCTCCACTGCCCGGCCCCAGTGACCCTGTTCCAACAGTGGAGTTCATCACAGTGGTTTGAACTGGGTTTGAACCCCAGCTCTGTCATTCCCCGATAGTGTGACTGCGGCAAGTCGCCTAAACTCTGCGCCGCAGTTTCCACATCTTTAGCACGGGGTCAGTAAGAGCGCCTTTCGTAGGGCTCATGATGAGGATTAAGCGAGACTCACAGAATGCCTGAGGGGAGCTCACGGCGATGCCTGGCACACAGCATGCGATGAGTGCTGCTGCGCGAGCATGGTAATGCAGGTGGAGATGATGGTGGCGACGGCGACGGTGATGGTGATGGTGATGATGGTGGCGACGGTGATGGTGCTGGTGAAGATGAAGACGGTGATGATGGTGGTGATGCCGGTGATGGTGACGGTGATGGTGATGAGGGTGGTGATGGTGATGATGCCAGTGACAGTGATGGTGATGATGGTGATGATGGTGATGATGCCGGTGATGGTGATGGTGGTGATGACGGTGATGGTGATGTGTACTGTCTCCCCCCATCCTCCTGTTCCGTGTGCCGCATTCAGCTTCCTGCACACTCTGCGATCGGCACACCGCTGCCCCCACTCTTCCTCTGCTCTCTAGCTTACTCTGGCTTCCTGTGGCATCAGAAGCCCTGACATACGTTAACGGCTGGTCTGTGTGTTCCCCAGGCCCCCAACACACATGCACACCCTTCCTTCAAAAACCACCTCCAGACTCGACTCTCCCCACAGTCCTCCTGCCAGCACCCTGAGCTGGGGCGGGGGGTCACCACCCTTGACATCTTCAGCCTTTAGATACACAGACATATTGTGACCTGCGGTTCTATGTCCTCTTCCTAGAATAAAAGCCATATTTTCTCATTGAAGTCGCGACTACTTTGAGAGTAAGCAGGGATGGAGTCTTCTGTCATGCCCACGTCCCCTCCACGTCCCTTCTGGGTGCGGGGCTCACCTCCGGGCAGGCAGCCCCGCCTGGGTTGCTGACCGACCATTGGCAGTCTGCTGCTGGAGCAGCCCGACCCGTCTCCTAGGACGGAGTCATCCGGACGACTCTGTTGACGTTCGCCGTGTTGGGAAGTGTGTTTCCTCGGTTGCTCCCCTCTCCTCCCACACACGCAAAACGGAAGCCGCGGTAGACGTAGGTCACGGGCGGCGGAGCGCAGGGATCACGGCGACTCACTGAGCAGACGTGCCTGACGAGAGGAAAAGAAGGGCCGGGGACACCCCTCCCCCCAAAACACATAGCTTGCGATTCAAACTGCGGACTGTAATAAAACTGTAATCAAAATTTTAGTTTCTCCTCCTCAAACTGCCTTGCTTTATTTTTTCCATGTTTCCTAGGATGTATGTGAATATAAATCTAATGTATGAGACTTGAGAGCCATCACGGCAGACGCGCATTTGGCCGTCTCGGATGGCCCGGCCTCTGAGGAGGTCTGCAGCGCTGACTGCACCCCCGGGCGGGCACCGGCCTGCTCCTTTGTTCACTCACCCACGCAACAAACAAGCCTTGTCCAGGGCCAGGGAGCTGGGACACCTGGGCCCCGCCCGCAGGAGCCTGCGGGTGGGGGCAGACAAGTAACAATCACAGGCTGCAGTGCCGGGGCCACGGTGGTGAGCCCGCTGCGGGCCGGAGGGGCTCAGCTGGACAGGGACCCCGGGCCCACCTGACCGCCTCTCCTTCCCTTGTCTTCCCGCCAGGTACTGGAAAATAACAGAACAGCCATGGAGGATGATCCGTACGCTCAGCCAACGGCAAAAGTAGGACGTAAGAGAGAAGGGCTAAGCTATCGGGAGATCGCAGCAGGATTTGAAGGTAGCTGATCGCCAAGGGCAAGCCCTGCCGGGGGCCGCCTCCCGCCGTGGCACCTCGAGTTTTTCTGAGCACTGCCACCGGGCCGCCAGGGTGTAAGCTGAGATGTTGACACAGCGTTTGTTCTCAGACTGGAACAGATTTCATCTGACTGCATCTTGGTCTTTTCTTTTCATTAATTTAAGCCAAACTGTAAGTGCAGAATTTTGCCCGACGGGGCCTTCTATGACCTGAGAGCCGAGGTGGTTTGTAAAATTTACTCCGAAGCCCGTGCACCTTTCAGTCACGCCTCACGTCCTTTACGATTCCCTCCTAAAAATGGGTGCTGGTTAAATATAATCAGTGACACCCATGCACTGGCAAGACCAGTGTCCTTCAATGGGTGCTGGGTATCTATAATCAGTGACACCCATGCACTGGCAAGGCCAGTGTCCTTCAATGGGTGCTGGTTATCTATAATCAGTGACACCCATGCACTGGCAAGACCAGTGTCCTTCCTCCCTTTCAGCAGACGAGGTCACAGGGGTTCCAAAGGATTCAGTGACTTGCCCAGCCACTGTCCCTCCCCTCTCCCTGCCCCAGATGGTTAGCAGGAAATTCATCCTGTGCAGTGTGGTCAGGGCCGGAAGCCAGGTCCTCCTCTTTGCTCCCTGCTCCTTACTCTGTTCTCGTGGCTGCACGCCTGGCAGACAGAGGCAGCCTCCTGCCTCTCCGCCGTGTCCTCCCTCCCTGCATCCTGTCCCCTCTCACGTGCGAGGGAAGTTTAGACGGACAGATAAGCCCTCTAGAGAAGCTGCAGAAATCGTGCGAACGTACCAGTGGAACACTCTTCCGTTTGGCCGCAAACGCACTGCAGGTGGTGGACAGGGCAGAACCCGGAAGCCCTGTCTGCATTTGGCTCTCGTCCCGAGTGTGGCTGGGGTGATGTCATGGAACCCGATGGGAGAGACTGGCAGCTGGGACTCGTCCCGGGGAAAACGCAGAGGTCCCATCGGGCCCCCCAGACCTCCATCTGCCAGCGCTGAAGGGAGAGTGGGCAAGGCGAGGAGCTGTAGGTGTTCGGAATTTTGACACTTTCCTTGGGTTTATGTTTTGACATTTTTGGAGGAAAAGGAATTCATGTTTATTTCAGTGAGTGCTTCCAGTGTGCCAGGTGCGTTCATTTTTCAGGTGAGGAAATTGGGGCTCAGGGCGAGTAGGTCACTTGCCTGAGGTCCCAGAGCGGAGAGTCCATCGCAGGGTGGGGGCCCAGTAGCTCCCGACTGCTCTGGCTTCCTCCCTCCCCAGCCTTTCTTTCCACCTCGCTCTCCCCCTTCTCCTCCTCCCCTCCATCACCGCCCCCCCCCACCCAGTGCCGCCTGTCTCCTGTCTCCCACGTGATCAGATGCTGCAGTGGGGACCAGGGCGGGCATGGCAGAGGGGAGTCAAGCGGCTGGGGAAGGAGTTACCTGCCAGGCATAAGGAGCCTGAGGAGGGGCACTGCAGGCCCAGGTGGAGCAGGGCAGAAGTCAGGTTTGGGACTGAACCCCTAGGATGCTCACGAGCTCCAGATGCTCCGCCCACTGTCCCCGTCCCGTCTGTCCTCCCCCCACCCACCACCCGCCTTACCACAGACTGCATCTGTGGGGAGGGGTGGTCTCAGCGCGTGCAGAGAACCACGTCTGAAACCAAGCCCCCGGTTTACAGCCTGGTTGTCGATAAAGCCACACTCAAATTATCCCAACCTGGTGGAAATAGGTTGGTTTTTAAATATAAGTGACACTTCCTTCCTCAGCTTTAGGGGACACAGAGAGCATAATGCAATAATTAGCCAGCTGGGCTCTGGAGTCTGCCTTCCCATTCCTCTGTGCTACCTGCGAGCTCTCACCCTTGGGGGAGCTGGGGGACCCCTGAGCCTCCAAATCCTTATGTGTGAAGCGGGCACAGTAGGTTCTCCTGTGCGTGAGCTGGCGGGAAAGCAGGCTGTACCCCTCAGGGCTGTTAAAAGAGCGGACCCAAGGCCTAGCAGGCGCAGTCAGGAAATGCCTGTGGAATGAACAACTGTCGGCTGAAGCACACTCCCCCGGGCTTAGGACAGGTTCCGGGGATTCTCCTTCTCTGCCGCTGGGAAAGGAGAGAGGGACGAGCCGGGGCCCGGTGGCCCAGAGAGCAAGTCCTCCTCGTAGGCACAGGAACATGGCTACGGGGCCAGAGGGCAGGAGGCCAGATGTTAGCGACGTTGACGCTGTGCTCAGCTCACAGAGTGGACTTGCTGTGTCGTGTCCTCACGGGGCTTGGGCCAGGCAAAACTCAGGCGTCAAAGCAGACTAAGGAGGCGCGCACGCCCCTAACAGAGGCCTCTGGTGTGTGGGGTCGTTGCAGGTACCAAGATGGATGGGCCAGAATTGACTCCGCCCCAGACTCCAGTTCTCTCGAAGAATAGCGCGGACGGCTATTTCATGACTGCCGAAGAATGCCTGAAACTCTTCCCCCAGAGACTGAGGGAATCCTTCCGGGTAAATGACCTGCCACTGCCTGCCTTATCCGCCCCCTCCTCCTCAGGCCAGTCGGCCACCCTGGGTGTGACTCCCGGAGCCCCGTTTCGTCCTGCCCATCACTGGACACACAGCACTTGGCCTCCACAGGCTCGGGCTGACCTCTCCCTCCTCCCCTCCTGGGACGGGGACCTAACTCTGTGATGCCCTCCCCTCCTCGAGGTCCTTCCTTGCTGGCACTGTGCCAGCTCTGCCTGCGGCCTCTCAAAGGCCTGGGGAAAGTAAGGAGACCCTCTTCACAGGAGGGAGTTGCAGTGAGGCTGGGACCCGTCCGTCCACTCCCTCTGCTCCACTCATGCACTCACAGGCATGGCGCGCGTACCGTGTGCAAGAGCCTGCCAGACGCTGGTGGCGAAGGGTCTGGGTGCTGCTCAGAGCTAAGTCATCCAGGACACGGGTGGTCCAGGGCACGGTGCAGGCGCGTCGCAACGGGCAGCTGTACTGGGAACTGTAGCGTGCTGTGGGGGCACAGGGGAAGACCCCGCTAAAGAGGGCCTTCTGGAGGAGGTGACCACTGAACCAAGTCTTAAAGCCTCAGCAAGTTCTGAACAGGAAAAGGGGAACAAACAGCAGAAAGGGGAGCTGGTACCAGGCAGGTGGCTGACAAGTCACGGGCCTTAGGGAAAAGCCCGCGCGGTTCCGTCTGACCCAGGCACGGGCGACATGTGGACGTTTATAGCCGATAAGACGGGAGAAACAGCAGCCGCTCAGACAGAGGCAGGTGCAAAACGACCTCAGCTGGCTTTGTGTTGAGACGTGAAGGGGGGTGATGACAGTGAGGAGGACCAACGTAGTAAGCCGGGGGCCCCGGGGATAGAGTGCGTCCTCGCGCAGGTGAGCAGGAGCAGACGCGTCAGCGGCGAGGCAGGGCGGGACGTCTTCTCCACACTGATTGCCTCCTGGAGCTTCGTCCGGTTACCAAGCTCTCATTTTAAAACGAATATATTTATGATGACTGTCTAGCTTGGGCTTGCAGGATGCTTCTGACTTTGGCCATTTGTCCAGCTGTCAGACCGTGCATCCTGATGGAAAAATACGGTCACCATAAGCATAGATGGAGACGTTTGTCCAGCTGTCAGACCGTGCATCCTGATGCTTCGTTTGGAAAAATACGGTCACCATAAGCATAGATGGAGAAGGGTTCGTCCTTGTTGCTTAGTTTGATGCAGTGCCCGGCCGAGAAGAGCATGGAGCAGGCAGGGTCGTTTGGGGGCGAGAGCCTGGTTCTCTGAAGAAGGAAAGCTGGGCTGGAGGGAGAGAGGGCAGAGCAGATGTTCCTCTGTGCTGGTTAGCGGGGCCAGGGTGGCCCCAAGGGGCCCCAGGCAATTTCCCCCACTGCCCTGTCCATGGCAACCCGGACTCCTCTCCCTGGCTCTCCCACCTGTCCCCTTTCCCAGCGGGAGACATGGGGGAAGTCGAGCTTCATGCTGGCACCATTGTTTTCCTGCCTTTATTGTCACCGTAGCTTGGTTACAGCACACATGTCTCGAATTTCCTAAGATGATCTTTATTTTAAATAGTCAAATAATGAGTTGATTCAACAAACATTCCTGCAGAGAACTTATGATCTAGTGGGTGAGACAAAGCCAGCTCCTCGCTGCAGGGTCTGTGTGTTCCATCCAAGGACACAGGCCTCCCCAGTTCCACTGGGGGTTTTCTCATTGTCCTCACAGGTCGTGTAAACGGGACAAAGCACGTGTCTCGATTTCTGAGTGGGAAGGTACTGTCACCTTACTTGATTGAGCTCCTATTCATGAGAAATACTTAAGTGTCTCTTCTCATCGGTAGTGAGAAAAAGAAAGGCTTGACTTAGTTTGAAACACTGTCGCTGCTGGCGCTGTCATCGCCAGTGATTTTCGTAAGCAGACGAGTCCCCCTCAGCACTGACTTAGGTGGACAGATGCCAGCAAAGCCCAGCGAGTAAGTCACAGCCTCACAGCCCAGGCCAAAGGCCATGAGCGGCTGAAGGAAATAAGTCATTGTGACCAAATAGGGCTGTCTTCCCTCCCGGACTGTGGGGAGGGAAGCAGGCACCGCGACCCCCTCGGTGACCCGGAGACATGACCTGGGGATGGGTTCTCTGTGGCCCCGTGTTGTTACCTTCACCCCAGGCCTCACCCTCTGGACACTGTCTCTGAGAGTCACGCATGTGTCCGTGGATTCACGCATATTTTGAAAAACCAACAAATCAAGAAACCTCCGTTCAAATAGCATTGTTCTGTCCGCATTTCTGCGGCTATGTTTCTCCCAGACGCCCGACCCGGCAAGGCGGTCAGAGTGACCCCTTGGCCCTTGGGCCCTGATCCTGCCTGATTGCCTGCCGGCCCCGTGCCGCCCTGGCCTTGGCCTTTCTCTCCTTGACCCCTCTCCTCCCCACCTCCCTCTCCATGCCGTCTTTGCACATTCTGTTCCTCTGCCTGGATGGCCACCCCTCCCCCTGTGACCAGCTCCTCCCTAAGCCCTGGTCCTCCCTGTGGAGGTCTGCTGCCTGCACCGCGCTCCTGGCACCCAGCGTGCCATAGCATGATTCAGCGAGACCTCGAGGCCCACCACGACAGCCGACACAGTCACCACGGGGCCTGCTGGGAACTAGGTGATCGGTACCCACCGCCGAATGGATGAAAGGCTTTGCATGACGTGCTGGGCAGTGAACTGAGGGAAGGCTCACGTCCGTGGCCTCGTCTGTTGTAATCCCCACCCCTGCCCATCAGGAGGCGTGAGCGTTCCCGTTTTATAGACGGAGCAACAGGGTCAGAGCCGGGAGAGACTCGCCCAGAGCCGCCTCTCACATGGCGTGGCCTAGAATTGAAATAGCGTCTGTTCGATTCC
>NW_006440626.1:1759537-1822821 GCF_000325575.1 Pteropus alecto
GCAGGAGCTGGGGGAGGGCAGACACGGAGGGGAGTTCCCTGAGGCGCCCCCATATTCAAACAGCAGCAAGGGGGCCAGAGGGGGAGATGAGGGCAGAGGGCTGGAGAGGCCTGGGGGTCAGGGTCAGGCTTGGGATTGGACCCTGCGTGCGGTGGAGAGCCGGTGGGTCGAGCCGGTGGGTGGAGCGGAGGAGCCGCACGTGCCAACGTGGGCTGTGACGGGGTCACTCTCGCTGCTCAGAAGAGGGGATGGGGCAGGGCGGGGGCGGACACCATGAGCTTCCCGCAGGAATCGGGCCTTGGGTCCGAGACCTGGGGTGTGTCTGGAGGGAGAACCAGTGCACGTGTGGACAGATTGGACAGGGGCAGGAGGGGAAGGGAGGAACCGAGGACGACTCTAAGGTTTGTGGTCTGAGCGGCTGGACAGGGAGAGCGGGCAGCACACTGGGGCCTGGGGCAGGACTTTGATTTTGGCCCCCTTTGGGCGATAGCCAGGAGGAGACGCCCCAAAGCCGCTAGAGATGTGAGTTTGGAGGTTTGGGAAGACTGGGAGCCAGCCACGCAAGAGAGTCAGCAGCAGACAGGCGGGCTTTCAGCCTGGGGCCACTGTGTCCGCCACCTGCCCAGCAACGTCACTGAGAAGCACGGGCAGCATTTTAAATTGATTCCCACAGAGTTTAGCACAGTGATTGCACATATTAGGTGCTGAATAATTTTTGGTGAATGAATAAGTTAGTACAGATAGATTTTTCCACAAAATCCCAAAACATTTTAACTAGACACAAGTCATAGCAGGCCTTGCTTTATATTACAAGGAACCTCTTATGGCAGACCCCGGCACTCAATCTGGTACCGATGAAAACAAGGGGTGTTGGGGCCACATCAGCAACTTCCTGAGGCTGAGACGGGCGTGCGGGTCCCAGATGGGGCGGGAGCACTGGCCTCCTGAGGGCAAAATGCAGTATAGCGCTTGTTTTCCGGTAGACCAGTTGCCCCACATTATGAAACTTACATGAAATATCAAGAGTGAGCGTTTGCCTGTCCTGGAACGCTCCAGCGCCCTCTCTCCCTCCTGGTGCTGGGCACCGGTACCACCAGCCGAGAGAGTGGCAGAGAATGGAGAACACGGGCGTAAGGTTTGTTCCCCTCCCTCCCTTTGGAGCTCAGACCACCCACGCGGGGCTCCAAGTGTGTCCTCAGCTCTCAGAGGAAGTGCTCTGACGCCTGCGGCTCTTTCTAGGACCCCTACGCTGCCTTCTTCCAGACAGACGGGGACCGGGACGGCATCGTCAGCATGCTGGACCTGCACAGACTGCTGCAGCGCTTGCTGTTCAACCTGAAGGACGCGGAGTTCGAGCGTTTCCTGGGTCTCCTTGGCTTGAGACTCAGCGTCACTTTAAATTTCCGGGAGTTCCGAAATTTGCTTGAGAGGAGACCATTCAGAACAGATGACGCGCCTCAGAGGCTCATCAGGTAAGGAGGCGGCGCCCTTGGGCGTCTGGGACACCTGCTGGCCTTTGCCAGCTCCAAGTCCAGCCTTTCCAGGGCCCGGGGCGGGGTGGGGGGGGAGGCGGTGCAGGGACTGCAGCTGCCTCCAGGAGCAGCTAGTTTGTCCTCTCCTGAGTTCAAGAAAATCGCACAAGGACAATACGTTCAGTGTAGAAAGACTGGAAAATGTAGACACAACCTGTTCTAACCACCCGCGAGCATCGTTTCTGTATTTCACTCTCTATCTTTTTTCTGTGCACATAAATGCACACATACACTTATATGTTTTTCGTTTTATAAACCCGGGGTCAGCCGCACCAGCCGCTTCGGCAGATGCGAGGACCCATTCCAGCCCTTCCCCAGACCCCCATCCAGCCCAGGCCAGCCTTAGTCACAGCAAGGAGCTGCAACTCCGTCTCCTCAGCTTTCTCCCGGCAAGAGCACACGCTGCTCAAAGCAGCAACGAGGCCTCCCATCCCACCCAGTACCTGTTCCGGTCGGCTCCCCATTGAGATCTGCGGCATGCAGACATGCGGGCACGAAGTAGCCATTTGGCCCCTCCTTGACCAATTATCATCAGTATAATCTTAACGTTTTTGAAACATTACCATCCCCTAGGATAACACAGAGGTGTGTTTTCTTCTACGATGACAGAGCATGGTAGCGACATGCACTGAGCCGTGTCGCCCTTGAAGCACTCATGGCCCCCAGGGGCTCCAGACAAGCACCCCTCCCACCAGGCGAGGGCAGCTCCCAAAGCCCCTGTCACAGGGCCAGGCTGTGTGACACTTGGCTAGGCTGCAGGAATTTTTTGGTTTTATTTTATCTACACTATTTTTAAAAGCAGGCGAGAAAGACAAGGAAGGACTATGGTGTCTCCCTAAGAAAGACAATCACATACCACGTGACGTGATCTAGACGCCTGCTTCCAAATGCTCAGGCTCCGAGGAGCTTTCGTGTGAGACTTGATTGCATAGCATTAAAAAACAAACAAAAGTAACCTTCAGAAAGAATTTTCTGGAGCATGTATGCAGAATGAACATGGAAAATTTCGGCCACAAAGCACAGTCTTCCCATTCAGACGAGTCAGATTTCTCATTGGTATTTATCTGTTCATTCGTCCGGTGTTTACTAAGGGCTGACCACGTGCTAGATGTTGCCCCAGGACTAGGTGGCACCTAGACAAACAGGACAAATGCTCCCTTGGAGAGGCTCACGTTGAATGTGGGACAGCTCCAAAGATAAGTTGCTAGCTGAAATTCCAGGGTGTCCGACAGGCAGGGGGGTGGGGGGTGGAGCTAACTCTGCCAGAGGTGCACAGGCAAAGGGGGACATTTGAGCTGCGTCTTGAGGTATGAGTAGGGGTTTGTCGGGGGCAGGCCACCAGAACGGTGGTTCCAGGCCAGCGAACAGCATTTGCAGAAGCTCAGAGGTGGGAGTGCCGAGCACATCGGGGAATGGGGAGAGGATGCGGCATGCGTGGTGG
The DNA here is from genome assembly GCF_000325575.1 of Pteropus alecto. Taxonomy (NCBI): domain Eukaryota; kingdom Metazoa; phylum Chordata; class Mammalia; order Chiroptera; family Pteropodidae; genus Pteropus; species Pteropus alecto. The sequence continues at coordinate 1,762,511 of NW_006440626.1, forward strand.
GACGCGGTGGGGCGGGGGCCGCTGTCATGCGCCTGGAGTGGCCAGGCCGAGGATTCACCCTTTATTGCTAGGCCAGAGAGGACTTCATGTTGCCGAGTGATGTTGTGCTGGGGAAAACCCTTCGCAGCCCCAGCCTAGAGGGTGGTTGTGGAGAGGAGAGGCTGGAGCCCAGGGCGGCACCCTTTAGAGAGCCACGCCATCCCACAGCCTGCCCCCCCGACACCCCCCCAGCCCCCCCCGCGCACCTGGGCCTGTGCTTGGCACAGTCGTACCCTTAAGTACCTGCAGCCCTGCACCAGGGGGCATTACCGTCTGACTGTGCAGACCAAGGAGCTGAGGCCTGGAGAAGAGTCAGTGACTTGTCCGGAGGGACACAGCTCACAGGTGGCCGGGCAGAGACTGGACCCCGGGTGCCTGTTGGGCGGGGCTGCTCTCTCCCCCTAGAGACCTCGCCCTCTCTCGCCCTCCCCAGCCCCACTCTGCTCCACGGCCACGCCCGACACCGCCCCTTTCCAGGAGCCACCCACCCCTCGCTCCGCCCTCTGCCCTCTGCCCTCTGGGCCTTGACTCTCCACCTGCGTCATGGAAACGCGGTACTGTTGAAAATGACTTTAGGGTTCATTACTCCCGTGTTTGCTTCATAATGGCAAAACTTTTATTTTTAGATATAGAAATGCTAACAGAATAGGGTCCAATGACCCGGTTCCATTTCTACATTATCTACTCCCTTCCTGTCACCTTTTTTAGAACACACCTGCCTTGGTCATTAAGCTGCTAACAGCCTACGTCAAGCACATGTGCATCATTAAAGATGAAGGGACACTGCCCCGTGTCTACTTCACCAGGACCGGACGCATGTCTCAGGACCGCTGCCCTGCTGGGCATGCTGACCCCGAGATCACACAGCTGTCTCTCATCACACCTCGGAGCCACTCCCTGGCCTCCTTAGCCAAGTGTCCCCTCCCGTCCATCGCTCCCTTCACATTCAGTATCTGAAGTTATCTGATTCACTCCTGTTTCCACGCGTTCGCTCTAAGTTTCTTGCCTTGAGGACTTGTGCTCAGCCACATTGCTCGTCACAGTGTCTGCAGGACTTAGAGCAGCAGAGAATATGAGTGTGCGTGTGTGTGTGCGCACGCGCACGCATACACACGTGTGTGACTGACAGACTGGCTGACAGGAAGTCCACATCTGATTGGTTGTCAGGATCTAAAGAGCCAGGCAACAGGAGAGGAAGCGAGTAACTTCTGGACCAGGCCATAGAAAAACCTCCTGATCTCTCTAGACCAGACAAGTGTATAAAATAGGAAAAAGGGGCCATGATCACTAAGGAAATAAGCCTACGGCCCGGAAAAGAAAGTGGGCTGGCAGGGCTTTGGGGTGGGGGCCGAGACGGTGAGCTCCGCGCGGGCGTGTTGGCTTCGCGGAGCTGGCACGTGCCCCCCAGGTTCTTCCCGAAAGCGCTTTTGGGGGGTCCCGCCGAGTCCTCTGGGTGCAGGCGGGGCTGAGGAGGAGCGGAAAGGCAAAGGTGGGGGACGTTTACCGTTAGGGCCTACAGCCCTTTTAAGCGGTAGTTGTGACAGTGCTACGTCGCCCCGCCTGGCTTCGGGCACCTCGAGTGTAAAGTAGTGACAGAGGGCGAGACCGCTCGACCTTCGGATCCCTTTGCACCCTGAAAATTCCATGGTTCTGTGGCGCTCGGCAGGCAGTTAGGGAGACATGGAACGGATGAGCAGGTGAGGTTCAAGTGCCCGTGGCCCAGACGTGTGGGCAGTGGGGCCGTGAGAAGGGGCGGCCTTGGGAAGGGGCGGCCTCGGGAGAGCTGAGGGACTTCGGGTGGAAGGGGAGAGAGGGCCAAGGGTCGGGGAAGCCAGGGAACATTGCAGGGAATGAGGACACATGTCGGCCGGGCTCTGGGGCAGGTGTTCCAACCCCTGGTGTCAGAGCAGCGTCAGGAAGGCCGCTAGAAAGGAGAGAGGCGGTTAACGGTGTCACGTATAACAGCAAAGGAAGCAAAGCCCTGACATACGGTGACACAGAAGAAGAAACTGGTGGACGTGAAGCCTGGGGCTGGGTCTCAGTACAGGGAGCTGCCCCAGCCAGTCCACCCGTGAACCCCGCAAGCTGGCGTCTGTGAGGAGAGGAAGCAAAGCTAGACACCTTCTCATTGGTTAATTTCAGCAGTGACATGAGAACAGGAAGAAGACCCCACCTCATCTCCGCGGGTCCTCGGCGACCTGCTAACTGAGAAAACGCGAGGATTTTTGTTTGCCGACTATGGGGGTCCACGCTAACGTGATTCAGAAGAAATGCTGCTTTGAACAAGACCTTTTCTGTGTGACACACAGGTCAACAGCACAGAGTAGGTTTCTGGGGTGACACCAGTCTCCATGAACTCAGTGCTGTCGGTCCCCCAGGAATCTGAGGGGTGGCCCAGGAGAGCAGCAGAATTTCTTAGAATGTATTTAAAGGAGAAGCCACATGAATCGCAATTATTACTGCTTCATTGGTCGATCCTAGTTGCTGTGACCTGGCTCGCTGTCTGCTTTTAAAATGTGTGACAGTAGCAGAATGTTCCAGAAGAGCCTTCTGTGGGAGGCAGAAGCTGCAGGCTTCCCTTCTCCAGGACCTCACACAGTGCCTGGGGCCTCGGGCAACGCTGCATTTGCTGACTTGAAATAGAGATGCGAAGTGGGAAGAGGGTCCTGGCTCAGTGCAAACCGCAGGCGGCCGCCCCTCTGCGCAGTGCAATGTCTCGAGATCTGTCTGCATGGAGAGAGCGGGTGGAGGAGGATGCTCCTGCTGGTTCGGATAGAAAAGGAAACGGTGGTCAGAAAGGCCGGCCTCGGGCATCAGGGGCCTGGCTGGGAGGGCCGGCGCTCCGGTCCTCCTGTGCAGCTTGCTTCTCTCTAAACCACAGCTCCGTCCTCTTCCGCAGAGCGGGGTGCCGAGGTCAGCACTCTGGCGAAGACTCAAGACTCTGTGTGTCAAGTTCCTACTGGTCACGGAGTTCATGGTGGCTGTCACCACCCCGGAAACCCACACAGTGCTCCTGGCGCACATGTCACACGCGAAGGGCGTCTCTGAGGATAACACTAACCTTTGACCCCGTAGTTTGCAGCACACAGATCCCTGCATTTTCTCAACTGGCAGCATTGCTGGCTGACTTTTTTAAAAGGGCTACGCGAGGCTTGTTTGCTGTCTCCCGCCCTGGTTTCCTGGGTCCCGTGGGGGAGAAGGTCATGTGTCCTTTCTTATTCACCCTAAGGCATGAGGCACCAACCCCCCAGCGTGCCCACGGATAAGCGTGGGTTCCGAGCACCCGCTCACACACGGTCCCGTTTCGGGGCGCTGCCGGTGCAGTGTGTGCTGTGGGCTTTGCTGGAGCACCATCTGGAGCGCTGTAATGTCTGAGGTGCGGACTTGGATGTGGACACGCTCTGGTTCCTAGGTGTCCCCGGGCGGCTAGGCGACCACAGGAAAGAAGTTACAAAGGTTTTACAGGTGTCCACACTCCCCTGCTCTGTTTAGCGGTGGAGGAACCCAGGCTCCCCAGAGTCCTCCAGCCACAGCCTTCACTGGGGCGGCACCAAGGCAGTGGGCGCAGGCTCTTTTATTTAAGTGTCTTCAGTGTCCATCATCCTGTGAGTAAATAAATGGAATTTTGATCACTTGAACCCTTCAAACCCAACCTCCAAACATTCGCTGAGACAGAGAAATCCGTGAGCAATGTTCCCCTATCACCCCCGAACTGCTTCTTCTAGTCTACGTTACCACTCCAACTTGTAATTTCAGAAGTAAAAGTTTTTAGTTGTTTTCATCCGAAGACACTTCACGCTTTATTGTATTTCCCCCTCAGAGAATAAACAAGCCTCGTTTGTTTTGTGGGCCGCAGAAAAAGTTGAACAGCATTTATCTGAAAATAAACAGGATTTATAAAATTTACAAAGACTTCCCTAACATGCAGCTGGGAAGATAAGACTGTATTTTAAGAATTAAGTTAGACCAGATGTGAAATAACAGACTGTCACAGCATCTTTGAAACAACAGGGGTGAGAACCCCATGGGAGATTAACGAGTCTATTAAATTTAAATACGGTTTATTTATTTATCTATTTTTTTTTCCTTTTAAGACCAAAACAGAAGGTCACGGATTCAGAACTAGCTTGCGAGCAGGCTCATCAGTATCTTGTTACCAAAGCAAAAAACAGATGGTCAGACTTGTCTAAGGTAAGAAAACGCTTCTTTTGTTGAAAGGAAATCTATTTCAATATCCTGAGATCGTTGGGATGATCAAGCTGAGATGGGAAAACAACTTTGTAGACCCAATTTGGTGACTCCTTTTATTCTTAAAATACTTTTTCAAAATAAATTCTCACATTCGAGGTCGATCGATGTCTAGAAAAACAAGTAATTGTAGGAGTTATATGGACAGAAATTCCTGGCTTTATCTCAGGTTTGATATGAAGTCAAAACTTAAATGGAAGATATAGTCGTACTTATTTTTACACAGTTATAAACATGCATTTCAAAGAACTATTTCTTGCTGTCTTGCCAAGATGAGAGAAAGCCCCATGGGAAGGCACGTGTACGTGGGCCAGTGGTGTCGAGATGGGAAACGGCCTATGGACAGCCTGCAGGACAGGAGACCGAGTGCGAGGGGCTTGGCTCGTCCTGCATGCAGGGCGTGCCAGAGACGGCAGTTTTCACACTGGATTGTCTTTTGCTCCTTGGCAGCAGGACCTCTTGCTACGGCTTGGCTGCTAGTCTCTTGTTGAGTGATGGGTAGTGTGACTCAGCTGCTGTTCTGTCTGTACCCTTTCTACATGATGTCTTTTGAAACATGGATTTTTTTTTCTAACATAGTCAAACCCATTACCATGTCCTGGGGCCTTCCTGAGGACACGCCACCCCGAGGCCATGCAGGTGCCCTCCGTTCTCCTCAGGGCCTCTCGCTCCACCCTCCACCCTCAGGTCTGGGAACCTGGTGTTTCAGAGGCGTCATGAGCCGGGGACCCAGTTCCACCTGGAGATCCAGGTGTCCCAGTGCCATAAAGTCAAGTCCCCGCTCCCCGCTCCCCGTCTGCAGCCTCGCCGCCGTCCTGAGTCGGGGCCCGCGGACGTTTCTGGGCTGTTCGTTCTGTTCCACTGGTCCGTCTGTCTGTCCTGGCACCAATACCACGTCTTCGTCGTCTCCGTAGCTTAGGGACACGTCTTCATTAGCTGGTAGGCGAGCCCCGCCTCGTTCTCCAAGAGTTTTTGAAACACTGTCAAGTTCCACAGAGAAGAAAAAACTTAGTGGGACGTTTGGGGAGAAATGACATCTTTACTATTTGGAGTCTCCCAATTCACGAACATAGGGCATTTCTGCTTATTTTTTATCTTTTTTAGTATCTTTCAATGAAGACTTACTTTTCTGTACAGAGGTCTTGCAGTCATTTGTAAGATTTATTCCTAGGACTTTCCACTTTTGATGCTATCGCGAATGTTATTTTTTAAAAATTCATTTTCTGTGTCTGCTATATAAAAATGTGGATGATTTTGCCTATCGATATAGAATCCAGATTTCTTGCTAAACTCTCTTATTATAATAATTTATTTGTGAGTTCCTTGTATTCCTATATGTACAGTCAAGTCATCTATGACTAAGGACAACGGTATTTTTTCCAGTCCTATCACTCGTTGTACCTTTTATTCCTTTATCTTGAATAACTGCATTGTCCTCCAGCACAGCACAGGTGTCCTCATCTTGTCCCTGACCAGGGGGCGTGTTGTGATCTCCCACCATTAAGCGTGACGCTGGCCGAGGACTTGGTAGATGTGCCCATTGCGCCTGCCTCATGGTGTGGCAATGAGAGGTTTAAATGAGCCGTTGCTTGGGAACAATCTGAGACAGTGCTGAGAGCCGTGTGTTACCTGCTCTTCCGGTCTGCGGTCCTCTTCCACGCCGGACAAACCCCAGATACGCTTCGCTCCCCTCAGGGCCATCGAGTGGCACCAGGTCATCTCGTCATAACGGCCGGTGTCAGACGTCCCCGATTCCCCCTCGCACGGCTGTCTCCGCTTCAGTCTCACTTCCCAGGCTCCGCTGGGCCTGCATGTCCGATAGTTTTTGAATCCAAGGTGTCGGTCAGAAGAATCCAGGTCACACAGCTGAGACCCAGAAACAAGCCCGTCCAATACAGAACGCTCGTTTGCGTTGACTCTGTCGCCTTCTTTAGAGGAATGAAAAGGGCATCTGGAACTTAGATAAAAACAAAATTAAGCAGGCGGATGGGGCAGCAGGAACAGGAGGGATATCTTCGATTGTTCCAGATGGTCCCCCTTGAACATCCTAACACCACCAGAAACACGCTGTATATGTTACTAACTGCCATCTCCTCGCGTTGTAGAATTTCATAGAAACTGATAATGAGGGCAACGGCATTCTTCGACGCCGCGACATTAAGAACGCGCTGTACGGTTTTGATATTCCCCTCACACCACGAGAATTCGAAAAGCTGTGGATGAGGTACGTGGCATCTGAAGCTTGGCTCTTTTCCTTTCCGACGGTCTTGGGTTCCTTGCCGCAAGTTCAGCGCCACCCTCCCGTCACTCCTTGGGGTGAGGTGGGGCCAGGTGTGGTCCTCGTTTGGCCGTACGTGTCCTGAGTCGTGGTCGCTGTTCCTGCTCCACACAGAAACAGCCTTGGTGAACAGGCCGGTCCCAGGAACGTGGAGCCCCAGGGGCAGCACCGACCACTGACATCACACGGGAAAGGGTTCACTGCCACGGAACTGGGAGCTCGAGCCCGGACCTCCCGTTTTAGAGAACTAAGTCACCCCCGCCCCCCTCAAGGCTTACCTCTACTCTAACGCAGCAGTAAAAGCTGTCTCTCCCCATTGCCTAAAGATGGAAGTCAATACTGGATGACTATTTCATAGATACGTAACTTGTTGGAAGAAAATAACCAAACTTTTGATAACTTAGAGTAGTTTCCCAGAGGTCTCTTAAACTGCAAATAATATCTAATGTTGGTTACATTTTGCAAAATGCATTTTGGATGGGGCTGTCTTTGCATCCGGCTGCCGGTTGCAATATCCCTCAGTGGGCATCTGAAGTTGGGGGTGCAGCCTCTTTCCACGTCCCAGACCCCTCTGTGACTTCCCCCTCCTCCGGCACGTGTCCGCCGCGCTTGCATTCCTGGCCCGATGTTGTGCGTCCTCTAGGGACGAGCTCGTGAAGCAATTCATGTACTTTTTTAGCTTTTCATCTTCCCAAAGCGGAAGGCTGAAATGCTGGCCGAGTTTAGAATTAGGTGGGCTGTTTTGTGTCTAATTTAGAAAAGCAACTGAAGCTCTTACAAAAATCCTTATTTTTTTTTTTAGATCAGTTCCAACATGGGGCCAATTTAGTCGCCTCTCCAGTTCCTTTTTCGGTAGATTAGATGAGCGGGTCTGTCCGAGTAGTCTGCAGATTGGGGTACGGCGGGCAGGTGCGTGGCTCTCCCACCGTGTGGGCCTTTTGGCTGGCAGAGGTGGCTGGGTAACCCGATGCCGGGGGCAGGAAGCATTCACCCAAATACTGGGGTGCAGCATCAACTGTGGTAGATGCCAGGGGTGGGAACATGTCGGGCAGACATGGGAGAGGAAGCAGGAGTGAGTCCTAATCACCTCACCGAGGTCATCGTTCGGGCGTTATTGACAGGCATTTGCGAACAATGAAACCTGTGATGTGAATGAGCCATGCTTTAGGAAGATGAGTGGGAAATCTCAGGGACAGAATCGGATGGGGCTGGGCACTGGGAAGCTGCTTCTGCATCAGGGTGGGGCAGGACAAGCCCCCGAGCTGGGTGCGGGCTGTGAGGACGAGGCGTTGGAGTCAGATGTCCCCACGCAGGTTCCCGAGGAGGGAACTGAGCCCTCCCCCGGAGAGGGTGGAGTGGAGTGAGTTCCCAGTTTCATGGGAGGTGGACACTCTCTGTTGCGTTCAGCTAAAGTCTCTTTACACATTTATTAACATCATTAAGCACACAGATGTCTGCCCTATGTGGAAAATTGTTTGTGGTCAGAGTTTTACCTACTTCTGTTGAGTCGACCGTGCCCCATGGAAGGTGAGTGGTTAAGAACGAGGCTGTGCAGCCAGCGTGTGGCCGTGACTCCTGCGTCACCCTCCGCTGCGTGGCCTCTATCGAGTTACTTCACTTCTCTGTGCTCCATGCTGCTCATCTGCAAAACGGGTCTGATTACTTCTGTTGCCAGTGGCTCACCTTCTCCAGGCTTCAGTCATCTGTCAAATGGGATGGTTATGGGGACCAAATGACATAATATGTGTAGACTACCTGGTATATGTAAGCATAAAATTAGTAGCAAAAAGACTATATAGATTTGAAATTATTATCTGGTTGTAATAGTAATGCACACTCATTTTAGAAGACAGAAAACCCAGAAAAGCATAAAGGGAAAGAACACACCAGTAAAGCCCCGTAAGCAACCCAGTGGGGCTGAGACAGGGGTGACTCGGCAGTGTGTTTTCACCCTCTTTCTGTGTGTTTCCGTGATCTCAGTTCAATCGTCCTCACTCCCATGCACCCTCCTGGCCTGTTCCTCCCGGTGTCTGCCGATAGTGACAGTGGCCCCTCCGTTACCGAGCTGGAGGCACTGAGCAGGCCGGCAGGGCCGGGAGCCTCCTCCCATTGCCCGTACGTGCAGCGGGAGGGGCATCCTCCCACGGGGTCGTCTCAGGTGTGAGTGAATAAGGACCACGGGGAAGGTGGGGAGCTGCTGGGGCAGGTCTGGGCAGGTCCAAGTCGACTGCCAGAATAGGTAGGCAGAAGCAGGTGGAAAAACAGCAATCTGCTCTATTAAAAACACAAAATTAGAAAACCAGGTAGAGTATAGACAAGCAAAAACTTTTCGACATCCATTATCCACTCGACATTTCTTAAGCACATGTGAAGTGCACTATTTCAGAGCTTCGGATTGGTCCAGGAATGTAGTTATGCTGTGGAAGTGAATCAGTGGATTCGCCCCCCAAATCTCGCTGGTTTTTAGCACATCGATGTTTTACTTCTCATTCACCCAAAGTCTGTTCGTATCTAGCAGCTCTTCTGGGTAATTTTCTTGCAAGTGGCGATTAGGGATCCCAGCAGGGGTCCCCCCACCGGAGCAGGATCACACACGGGCTTCGGCAGGCTCCAGTCCAGAAATGACATACTCCTGCCCACAGCCCGGGGCCGGTCAGTGGCCCGGCTGACTGCACAGGGCTGGATGGAGTGGGGAGCGTGTGGATGTTAAGTGAGCTATCAGAGTCACAGGCTGGCTCACTGAAGATTAACAGAATCAAACATTCCAGGCTGAAGGAGGCCACTGTGGAAGGAAGCCTGCTAACCGAGGCCAGCTTAGGGTCTTGGAGCCTGAGCTTTCAGGAGCAATATGCTTGCTTTGGTTTGGTTTGGGAGAGAATGCTGGGAATCGGTTATAGGGCGGGGGTGCATCCACTCGTTCGTTCATCTGAGCAGTCATTAAACAGACATTTAGAGGGAAACTGTCTAAGTTGCAAGGCCTGTGCTTTGGCTCCAGAGAGGAGGACAGCCCCTGCCCCCAGGGTGCTCACGGCTCAGCAGAGAGGACAAACTTGCAAGCCTGATGACGATCGCAGCACGCCAGGAGGGAAAAGTGTGGGTGGCAGTTGCTGGGGGAGCCATGCGGTGGTTCCGGGAGGGACCCCAAGTAGGTGCGATGCCTGAGTTGAACCTTAATAAGTCGTCATTAACCAGGGGAGGGGGGGCATCCAGTGAGCAGAGAGGCCCAGGGACGGAAGGGGAGGGCTGCCGCTCGTATCTGAGGAGCCTAAGACGCAGCTGGGGTGTCCCACAGGCCTGCTGCCCAAGACCGGGAGGCACCCCCCCTCCAAGGGAGACGCCCGGGGTGCTCAGCAGCTGCTGCAGCCTCGTTTCGTCAGGTGGAATTCAACTATTTTGGATCTAAAAGAAACTTTGCTGAAAAACTATGAGGACAGTTGTATTATAGAAACACACAGAAGCCTCAAGTCAGAAAGCAGCAGTGTGAGAAACGTCAGCATCGATTATCAGCCGTGAAACCAGCCAATCACGTGGACATGACAAAGTCATGGAGAGAAGAATAATGCCCAATTTATGTACATTCCTTGCTATGGTAGGTAAGTTGTCTATTAGTGTTCCCATACAAAAAGAAAAGCTACAAAAAGTCCCTCTGTCACATGCACCAGCTCGGGAAGAAGACTTAGGACATTAATTAACAGGAAGCTCAGTCATCCCTGTCGGCTCAGCCAAGGCAGCCTGGAGGGCCCCACTGACTGCCGTCTGGCGGGACACCTGGACAAGAGAGCCTCGAGCTGGGGAAGGGTCTGAAAGGGCTGAATGAACAGGGTCTTTGGCTTAGAAGAGAGAAAATCGGAGGGCAAGGGCGGGGTTTTCTCTTGGAGACGCCAGGTTAGGTCAGCCCTTCGCTCAGAACTCCTTGGTGACAGAATTGCTTCGAAGACGCAGGTTCCCATCTCTGACGTGGCTTTGTCCAAGGCTAGGCCACTGTTTATTGGGGAGCATGGAGAAGGGGTCATGGCAGCCTTGGAAGGGGACTGGAGCAGACGGCGCCTGACCTTTTGCGACGCCACCGACCTGTCGGATGTGCCCGCGGCACAGCCCACTCCGGCACGTCGCATTCTGAAGGACAGCTAAGTGCGCCATCAGATTACTCTCACAGGGAGAACTCCTGACTCCCCAAGCTGGACGAGGCGCCACGTCCACCTCCGCTGCCTGGTCTGGGTCATCGGGGTTACACCAGACCCTCCGACTCCGGGGTCAGTAGCATCAGAAGACACTGCGGTCACAGCTGTAAGAATCAGCCGCGAAGCCAGGCATAAGGCACAGACCTCCTCAGCAAAGCAGCCTGCGAACGCGTTCAACTCACACGTTCAGCCGGATCGCTGTGCATGCGATGAGCGGGCGGAGTAGCCTGATTCCATCATCAGTTAGTGGCCACTGCCACACGCAGATGCGAGCTTTATGGGTCCCCTGTTTATGCGCACATTTTCCCTGGCACATCTGTTGCTGAACCATTTCAAAATTTAACCTTTGCAGGCAAGACGATTTTTTTAAAACGTTACACAAAGAATCGTATAATGAAGGGTGAAGTTATGTAAGCTGCATTAACTCTCCCATTATTCATATCCCGCACGATATTTTAGGTGCAATTGTGCAATCTGGTCTCCCGTTGTCTTGCAATGAGAATAGACTGTTTATGATCCTCATTAACGAGGTCATTGAGAAGTGTCTTTCCGTTCGTTCAGTTCGAGTGTCGTGGCTGAGAGTGTGGTGTTGGCACTCCCTCGAGCACGACCCGCCAGCGTGGCCGGCCCTCACCCCCTGCACACTGCCGAGCTCAGCAGGCACGCGTGACAGCGAGGCTCTCTCTGCAAGGCACACGCGTTGCCGGGCATGGCGAGTCTGTTCGCAAAGAGAGACGAGGCACACTTTCTCTTCAGAAAACTTGCCGCCTATCGGAGAGACGCCTGGACTAGAGGAGGAGGCAGATGCAGGAACTGTGGCGCCGCGGGCAGCAGCGGGTACCCACCCTCCGCGCTCGACCCTGCCATGCTCCCCACGCCCTGGAGGAATCGGGGGAGGGGGGGTGGAGGTGCGGCTCTTTGACTGAGAGGGAGGGAGAGGTCCCGACGGCAGCCGAGGGGTCGTTAGTCAGCTGGGGACTGTGCACCATTCTTCCAGGCACCCTCCTATAGGAGTGGGGAGCCCTTGGGAGGCTTTATTCAAGGGATGTCTTGACCGGAGTTGTGTGACTGCTGGTGACACAAGGCTGGGCACAGGCCTGACGCGTTTAGAGAGAGGCACATGGCCCTGGGATCACCCGGGAAGTTCAAGAAATGGCAGCCCTTCCCTTCCGAGGTCCACGAACGGGAAGCTGAAGTCCCCTTTCTACATACAGCTGTCACCTGATCACTAGTAGTAGGGACAGCTGTTTGCTGCTAGAGGCACTGGCCCTTCCTTTCTTGAACAAGCCCAGGAGTCGGAGACTCCACAGGCCTCTTTTGTGCGTGTGTCCCTTTGTTCCATTGGAGAAACAAAATTCACTGAATCAAGGTAGAATGGTCCTTTCTGGGGTGGCAGATAGTAAGGTCGTGCTAGTAACAGACACCTGGAAAGGTCTTAGAGGCTTCTGTGAGCAGCAGTAATGGCTGCAGCGTGCAGGGCAGTGAGCCGAGACGCTGGGTCTAGGAGTGCGGTCGCTGGTTACAGATGAGGAAGCCGAGCCCTGTGCTCCGGAGTGGCCAAGGGCCTGGCCCAGAGCCGGAGCTTGCCTGTGAGTCCTCCTCCGCTGCCTCTCAGGCGTCAGGGGAGTCAGCCTGCCTTGTAAGGTGGAGCCCACGATAAGACATGCTGATAAATCACCCGGGGCAGAGGGGGAAGCTTCAGACCTGTGGGTGCAGAAGGAGAGGGGTGGGAGAGGGGGAGGCCTCGGGCTCTGTGGGCCCCTTGGGGACGAGGCCCACATGGCCTTGGGGAAGGATGGATGGGTCCAGCTCCTGGATTGCCCTGCAGCTTATGGCACAAGTCCAGGCTTCCTACCCTTCGTCCTCTACCCAACACCCAAGGCAGGGGACTGGTCAGTCGGTAAATTCGTCTTCTTCGTTATCCCAATGAGACAAACGCAAAGGGCTCCGGCCTCCCGTCAGTCTGCCCCACAGAGGAGAGCCACCGAACCGATGCCCGCAGCAGCGTCCAAACACAGCCTTGGTCCTTGGAGCTCTGAGTTCATTGAGAAAAATCACATCCACAAACACCATTTTTATCGATTAGATGAGGACCAAGATCTTTTCGTGAAATTCAATTTGCCTGAAAAATTCTTATTGAAGTAATTCTATTCTGTTTGAATAATGTTGGGGAGATAAAACCTCTCCATTATGCCTTTTAAAAATGAATTATAATTCAGAAAAATCCCCATAATAGAAAATGACATAAAAGGTACACAGCATAATTCTTATCTTCTTTTCCTTGCTAGTCTCTCATTGGTTGTATATAATCGTCATCTCTTCAAAGAGAAAATGGGGAACTGGAATCAAGTGGCATTCATTTATTTGAGTTTTAAGACCGAACATTGCTTTTTGAAGGATTTTCTTCTAAACCTTAGCATAGTTCCTTTACATGTATGTGCTCATACATGTAAAAAACAAAGAAGTCGAATGAATGAAAGTGTCGATTTTAGTTTTCTGTCATCTCAACCGTGTTTCTATCAGAATGGCAGGCGAACGAGTTTGGCTGCTGTCTCTTGGGGTGGGCCGAGACCCCCTGAGATGAGGTGAGCTTTCTGTGGGTTTCAAACTTCAACGTGCTGTGGGTCGCCCGGGGGTCTTGTTAAATGCAGACTCGGCTCAGGTCTGGTGGTGAGCTGGTGCTGCAGGTCTGCAGACCGCACCGGGTGAGGAGGAGCCAGGGGGGCCCCTCACAGGTGTTGTCAAAACCCGGAGCAAAGACACACCTTGGCGGCCACTGACGAGAGTTCTCCCTGTTTGTCTTTAAAGCTATGACACCGAGGGCAGAGGGCATATCACTTACCAAGAATTTCTGCAGAAGTTGGGGATTAACTATTCGGAGGACGTCCACCGGCCCTACGTGGAGGATCATTTCAACTTCATGGGTCACTTCACTAAGCCACAGCAGGTACAAGAGGAGGTCAGGGAGCTGCAGCAGAGCGCGGAGAAGACTGTGCCAGCCAGGTGAGTTTGTAAGTATTCCGGGACCAGGAGCTGGCCGCCTGTCTGTTCCCCATTCTCTCCTGTAGCAAATGTCGTTTCGAAGTGGCACCTCCCAGTGCTGGCAAAGCGATCATGAAATCGTAACAGTCATTCACTGCTGTAGATTCTAGAAATCAGTGCTAAGTCACAGAGCTATGCAGGAGTAAAGACCTATAAGCCCGCCCCGCCTTACCTGGTCACACTCTGTATCATTCATATTTTGTAGGTCGCCCTTGGGAATGGTCCCTTTTAAGTGTGTACTGTATATCGCCCAGCCCCTCCCTGGCCCAACTCGAGTGCAGTTCGTGAAGACAGGCTGGTCTTTGCCCAGCGCCTGACACCCGATAGGCACCCGGTGAATATTTGTTGAATGAATGAATGAACAGACATATCCTTTAACTCGGGGCTTCTACTTTGGGGACTTTATCCCTAAGAAGTAATACACCCTTTTAAGTGTGTACTGTATATCGCCCAGCCCCTCCCTGGCCCAACTCGAGTGCAGTTCGTGAAGACAGGCTGGTCTTTGCCCAGCGCCTGACACCCGATAGGCACCCGGTGAATATTTGTTGAATGAATGAATGAACAGACATATCCTTTAACTCGGTGCTTCTACTTTGGGGACTTTATCCCTAAGAAGTAATGCAGAAGAGGCCACTGGTTTAGCAACGGGAAGATTCAACTTCCTGTGGGTCCTCAACAAAAGGACCACCTGCCAGTCCCAGTGACCACACTGGATTATAGAGTGTGTCCCCAAAGAATACGCAGAAGCGTATGCCTGTTACAACCGCCGTCGTGAAGACTGTTGAAACGTTTGTGATAAAAGGCTAACTGGAAACGACATTTTAAGCAGTAGTATACTGTGATTGGAACTATGTCACATGTTTTCTGCCTGTCCTCAAGGACCAGAGGTGGTGTGCAAGACGTGACTTGTGTATGGGTGGCGGGACTACGTGTGATTGTTTTCAAAGCTTAAAACTAGTTACCAATGTCATATTTCAAAAATACATGACATAAAGAGAGAATTTTGCCACATTCGATGTGACCATGAAACAATGGGAAACATTCTTGACCGGTCTCAGTCCTCGATGGCCGCCCATCAGCACTGCCCAGGCCTGGGACCCTGCCCCCAGCTCCGCCACCTGTCTGCCACTCCAGCTCTCTGTCCCCACCACCTCCACGAGTGAACAACTCGCTAAAGAATCCCCAAAGGACGGCAGGACCCCAGGGACAGAGGGATGAAATGGGATAGCTAAACGGGGTTTAAGAGAAAAGCAGTTTGAACACACCTCTGAATTATGTCTGTTACCGAGTTAGAAAGAGAACCGAGTTGGTGAATTTCAAAGTAAAAACATGCATAAGATTGGTATAAATCAAACATGCCAAAAAACTAATGAAAAAATGGAATTTGTCTTTATCAGACAGGGCTGGCCTCATTACCCACTCGCGCCTCCCCGTCCCTTCCCCCCGCCACTTGAGAGTAACGAGGCTCTGAGAGGAGGCTGGCGTCCTGGCAGCGTATGGCACGTTCCTTCTTTCCGTGCTTCCCCTTAGTGCGTGAGCGCGGGCCTGCAGCCCACAGGACCCCGCGCCACCAGCTGATGCGTTCCCCATCCCCACGCTCACTCCGTCCTCCTCGCCCTCTCTGCGTGACCGACAAGCCCGACCTCATCGAAATGCGTGACCGGCTTCCATTTTCTCAAAGACGTCAGCCTGTAAAACTGCCAAGTAACTCTGTCCTTCAGGGTGGCCCACTTTTAAATTCCCGTGTCAGTGGCTCTTCCAGATAATCTGTGAGCTTCGATGTTGCCAGGATTTTCTACCTCCTCATTTTTACTGAAACTGATAAGATTGGTAGATGGGAGTCGTGTTCAATTAAATTGACCCAAACGCCTCTTAAACCTAAGGGACTTCTTTTTGTTTGGAGTGTCCTAAATGTAGTTTTCAAATTAAGAAAAATTTTCTTGTATGCATCTTTTCCCCGCCTTCCTCTTTTTTGCCCTGAGACGGAGATGCGGGATCAGTGCGCCCGGCCGTAGGGTCTGGCCACCTGAGTGCGCCCGGGGCCGAAATGCAAATTAAGAGGTAAAGGAGGGAAAGCAGCAGTTCAGAGTGCCCGCAGGCCCAGCCGTGTGTGGGGGGCACTCTGTGGCCGTCCCACTGGCCATGACGGTCCCAACCAGGAGCCGGCCAGGGACCCAGAGCAGCAGCAGCTCGTCCCTGAGTGTCAGCCACCACCGGTTCCATTTGGCAGTGGGCACTATCTATGCCGTCAACCCTTGTTGACTCCGTGCGTGTATTTACTCCACAAGGACAATAATTACTGTCTGGAAACCAGTCCAAGAAATGCTGAATTCCTCAGTATTCGAAAAACATGGATCTCAAAAAATGTTTTGATTTTTTATACGTTCATTTGCTTTCATTTTGAAGGACTAAGTGGAATATAATAGCTGTGATGATGATGAGTAATCATTTTGTGACACGGGACCGAATTCAGTTTACACCTGTAAGGGAATCCGAAATGTGGCTGCCGTTGGTATACAGTCACAGACAGCGAGCGCCACTCAGAGCATCAGATGTCAGCCAGCTCCCGCTGGAGGCCAGCAGTGGGGCCAGGGGGTGGGGGAAGCAGATGACCCTCAGCTCCAAAGTCAATGCTTCCCCTCCCCATCTCCCCGAATATTCTGGACTTCTGACTTTTCTGTTCTTGTGGGTGATTTTTCCAGGTATGCTCAAGGAACTGTCCTCTCCACGAATAGGTATTTGAGGTAGTAGACAATTACCAGCGAAGAGTTCATGTTCACAGTTTCTAGCATATGCTTTTCCCTGAGTAAGAGCCCCACAGTCTGAGCCCGTCAGACAAGCACATTGCTCAGCGTGCTAGCAAGAGCTTCTGTAGAGACGGGGTCAGTCGAGGTTGTGGAATTTATCATTAACCCACCGTAAGTCAAGTGCAAGATTGTTCATGCTTAAAGATGTCCACACTTCTTTAGTACCTTAATAGTAAGTTGTTTTGTCAAGTTCATAGAAACCTGAACACATTCTACAAGAAAATGGGAGCTAGAGCCGGCCCCTGCCCCTGCCTCTGCTGGGCAAACCTGGCGGGCCCCCGCTGCACCTCGGGCCGTCTACACCGGGGATGACCACTGCCCGCCTCCCTCTGAGGGTTTGTCGAGAAGAATAAATGGCAGAGTGCGTGCGAACAAGCTTCTGGTTTGCCAGTTGATGCTCACAAATGGTGCCTGATGAAAGAGGCCCCCTGACCCTACCCCGCCAATGCCAACAGGACCGCACCCCTCCACCCTCCTGCACCCCTGCCTCAGGGGCTGGCCCTGGGCCCCCAGGAGAGGTCTTCTGATGCAACACCCCACTGACCCCGTCACCTCCTAGTCTTGCTCAGGTGCTCAGATGTCACCTTGGCAACACTTCCCTGCACCTCCCTGCTGGAATTGCAGCCTACACCCACAGTGGGCCACCCCCGGTCCCACCACTCACCGGTTCCCTACTAATTCACTAACCACCCCCCCTCCCTGCACTGATGCCTTCTGTTGACCGTCGGCCCTGCCCCCTGGAGTGGAACTCCCTCTGATGGGGCCGGTTTGACTCACTCGATGTCCCCAGAGCCGGGAGCAGTTTCTGGCCCGTGATAGGTGCTCGACGAGTCTTCATGGAGAGAACGGATGGGTATTTCTCGCTTGTCTATAATATCACTGCATTTTTTCATTCTTGATCCCATTCTTAAATTACCAAAACTACCAGAAAGACAAGGTGGTAATTTCTCATGTCGTTTTGTTAATAATAAAATGCTAATGATACAGACTTATAATTTTTTTCCAGAATACCTTTTCACGTCAGTGCTATCCCAAGACTGCAAGACATCTTCAAAATCAGTTCTTCGATGAGCCATCGAATCATCGCATTAGAGTGATCACAAAACTCTTGCCTTAAAGAAGTTGTTTTCCTGATTTCAACATGTGTCTAAAACGCGTTCTCTTTCAGGGATAAGCTTATGGACCATTATCAAGATATCAGCAAAGCACTGTCCAGACTAGACAGATCCAGAGGCGGCTCCATATCCATGTGCAGGATGCAGAAGGTGCTGCAGGACTGTGGCTGTTCACTCAAGGAGGAGGAGCTGACCCAGCTTCTGCACAGGTTCGCTTTGGCTGGGCCGACCGTTGCTCGCTGTCACTTATACTTCCCTGTCCACTCAGCTGGGTGCCGTCGAGATAACCGCCACATCTTCCCGCGGCCAGGCTACCTTCTGATGGGTTTGAGTTGACACAAGGCAAAAAGAGAAAGCAACTCGGCGAACGCACAACTTCTCCCTCAGCAGCGTAATCATCACTTTGAACCAGTTTTTATTTTATCCAAGTCGTTCATGCACTTGGGCAGGAGTCAGACAGCTCAGCGAGGCTTATGAAAAACAGTAGGGCCTTTGCCCTGTCGTGCTCCGCGTCCCCCTCCCCAAGCGTCAGCAGCTCCCAGCGCTTTAACGGCTATCTTTTGGCGTCACTGTGCATTTCTAAGTGACAAATTCCATAGCTACCTGTTGAGTTTTTACCATTGGGCCGTGTCTGCTGACTTCCCACCAGGAGGGCGAGGATCAGACTCTCCCGCATCGCGTGCCACCGACCGCCTCACCCCTCAACCCCACCCCTCCACTGCCCCCTGGAAACTCACGCAAACACAAACGTATCTGCACAGCCTCCCGTGTCGCTGCGTCTCGGTCGGGGGTCCGTCGGCGTTCAGGCTTCATGTTATCGTGACTAGCGGGTCACTTTTCCTTTCCTATAGTATTTCGTTTTCCCTGCGGTTAATATTTATTTTATTTTTTCTGTTTGCTTAGTTTCCATGTAATTATTATCACTAATTAAACCCCCAGCTCGCCCCCACTGGTAAATCTCTTTATTTTAGTGGTTGCTCTAGAGTTGGCAACATAACGCTAACAACTCTCCGAAGTCCCGTTTCAGACAGCACGATGCCACTTCGTGGGTAGCGTGCGTGCCTCACACCAGAGATTCCCAACCCTTTCTCCTGTCCCCTACCTATAGCGCTGCTGTCATTCACTTTGCTGATTCACATGCTGTAATCGCCCAACACGTGGTTGTTGTTGCTTTGAACACTAATCTCTGAGATCGGACACGAGTCAGAAAAATGAAAGATGTTATTTTACCTTCATTTATTCTTTCTCCAGTGCTCTTCCTTTCTTTATGTGGATCCAGATTTCTGACTAAATGGCTTTCCTTCTCTCCGAAGAGTATCTTTCAGCATTTCTCGAAGGGCAGGGCAGCCGGTAATGATTCCGCAGTTCCTGTTCGTCTGAGATAGTCTTTACTCCTCCTTCACTTACACGGATAATTTCACAGGCTATAGAATTCTAGGTCGCTGACTTTTTTCTTTTGACACTTTAAATATTTTGGTCCACTCATTTCTTGCTCGCATGATTTCTCATGAGAAGCACCATGTAATTCCTGTCTTTGTACCTCTGTAGTAAGTTTCCCCCTGCCCCTGGCTACTTTCGAGATTTTCTCTTTGTCTTCAGTTTTCCACAGTTTGGCTATGATATGCCCAGATGTTGATTTTTGGGTATTTATCCTGCTTGGTATTTTCTGAGCTTCCTAGATCTGTGCTTTGTGGTTGTCATTAATTTGGGAAAATCCTCAGCCATTATTACTCCAAATGTATTTTCTGGTCCTTTCTCTCTCTCTCTCTCCTTTTTTTTTCTCCTCCTGGTATTCCAATTATTCAGATATTATACTCTTTGAAATTGTCCCACCGTTTTTGAATATTCTGTTATTTTTTTCCTATTCATTTTTCTCTTTGCATTTTAGTTCGGGAAGTTTTTCTTGACATACTTCAAGCTCAGTGATTTTTTTTCGTCAGCCATGTTCAGTCTGCCGATGAGTCCATCAAAGACATGTTTCAAGATCGTTACACTGCTTTTTATTTCCCACATCTCCTTCTGATACTTCCTTAGAGTCCCTCTCTCTCCGCTTACATTATCCCTTTGTCCTTGGGACTTGTCTGTGTTTTCCATTAGAGTCCTTTATGTACTAATCAGAGTTAATTCAAATTCACTGTCCAGTAATTCCAAAATATGTGTCATATCTGAGTCCGGTTCTCGTGAATTTAGTGTGAGGTTTCATGTTAATTTGGGGACGAGTCGGGCTGTGTTGAATGTTGTAGCCGTCAGGTTCTTCCAGCACCCTTGCTTTTGTCCTTTCTGTTTTGGGGGGCTTCCCTGGGAACTCCTTCTTAAATAGAGTCAACGTTTCGCAGCTCTTTCCACTGTAACCCACTGTTATTATTAAGTTGCTTTATATTTATCATATGATTTTATTGGATAGATTGTTTGTTTCCTGGAGTTTTCAATGTCCTTTCTGTTTTTCCTCGTATCATTTGCCTTTCTTTTGCCTTATCAAATAAAGACAAATCCAGACTTAGTAAAGAGATTTTTTTGAAAAGGCTATTGCAGTAGGGAGGGGCGGGCTGTTGTTTAGGGGAAGGAGAATCGTTGCAATAGGGAGGATGCTCTGACCGTGAAATCTGCAAGCAGGAAAGAATAAGCAAAGCTAGAAAGAACTGAGTATGGAGGAATGTGATGATTGCACAGCACAATCAGACAGTTGAGGCAGGAACTGTCTTTCCTTGTGGTCAGGGTCTCAGGAAGGGGCACTAAAGAGGGGCTGCTCCACATTCCGATGCTGGCTCAGGCTGAGGGTGGGTCACATCAGGGGTCAGAGAGAGGGAGAGAAGCTTAATTAAAGCTTGGTCAGGAGGGCAAGGTTTTTTTGTCCAGATTGGTCCCATCTATGAGAATGGGAACTTGGAGGTCTGTGTCCACTTTGTCACAGGCAAACCTAACTGCACCCATGTGCCTTTTCTAAGTCATGTAGATAAAGAATGGCTCTTTGCCATAAGCCCTTCTCAGGGACATCAAAGGAAGGCAATTTCTTTAACCGTCATTGGTTTCTAGAAGTGCGGGACTCAGGTAAAGTTCAACTTGTCAGCCTTCAGCTTTCCCCAGCTTTCTCCCCTACTTACTATTCTCCTGGGCTTTTCTCCTGGTGCCCTCCATCCTAGAGCCTGGCCCCGTTCTCCTGTCCTGTGTCTGCTGCCCAAGAGTATCCTGGGCTGCCCTGTCGTTCTGGACTGCCTCCCATTCCGACCTTCCATGTCTTTTTACTTCTTAACGTACATCCTTAGTTTGCTGGAGTACTTCCTGAAGTAATCGCCCAAGAAAGGGTACAAGGAAAGGAAATTTTCTGAGTTCTTGTTTGTCTGAAAATTTTTTTATTCTCCTTCACACAGATGGCTAGCTTGTCTGAGCATAGAATCCTAGGGAGAAAATTATTTTCCCTCAAAATTTCATTGCTTCACTGTGCTCAAGCTGTGAGAAGTCCAATGCTAGTGTGTGTGTGTATGTGTGTGTGTGTGTGTGTGTGTGTGTAAAAGGACCATTTCATCTTCAGATGCCTCTTCTTCTTTAAACAGGTCTTCTCTCGCTAAATCTATTTCCAGCTGAATAAGAATTCATGTGCATTCAATGAATAAATCACGGAAAAATAGCCCCAGATAAATAATTAACTAAACGCTTATAAGAGTGTCTTTTAAAACATAGTTAGGCTTGATACTTTTATAAACGACAAAAGGACTGTGGCATTTTTGTAGTCCACCTTTCAATGCGGGTGATCAACTTTTCTACGAACCGAAACCTTAATAAGGCCCCATGGCTCAGTTGCTTGTTTCT
Organism: Pteropus alecto; assembly: GCF_000325575.1. Classification (NCBI taxonomy): domain Eukaryota; kingdom Metazoa; phylum Chordata; class Mammalia; order Chiroptera; family Pteropodidae; genus Pteropus; species Pteropus alecto. Next base: position 1,784,028 of record NW_006440626.1, read on the forward strand.
TCTCAAAGACCTCTTGATGATAAACATCTCTGTTATTTGTAATTATATGTAGATTATTCTTTTCTAGATCCAAAATAGACTTTTCTAAAAAAAAAAAAAATTCTGAGATTAGCATATGCATTTGATTTTATTACTAAATTTTAATACCGAGTTGGCAGTTTATCCTGCTGATGAAATAGAGCTGATTGCCCTTCCCTCGCCATCTCCCTCACGCGAGCCAGTGCGTGGGGCCCGGGGAGGCCGCTCTGCAGCTGCGGGTTGGAGAAGCACAGCTCTTGGCTCGTTTTCCTTAGAAGCAGATATCTGAGCCACTGGAAACTTCTCTCTCTGGCTTACCAACGTTCCAGGCTCTTCTTTGACGCCCACTTCATCCTGATGAACGTTTAGGCGTTAAAGGACCAGGAGCATCCAGGGAAATAAGTTACAGAGATGTGAACGGGGAGTGCAGTTCAACCTTATTTTGAGTTATTTTACATCTTTAATAAAATGGTCTCGTTGTCATGAAACGTATATGTTCTCTCACAATATACTCTGAGGACTGGAAGGTGCTTTCTTCTGCTGTTGGCATCTAGGACGGGAACTGCCGTTTCTGCGGGGATGTTCTCGTTGACATACTTAGTCAGGTGGAATTTTTGAGAAAATCCTAAGCTACATGGGTTTTGTAAAGATATCTTTTGAGTGCTTCCAGCTGACAACTTAGTTTCAACCGTCCCTGAAAAAGAATTCTCGTATGTTTTTACTCGGGTCCCCTTTTCCGTTGACATAGGTCCCTGCCTTTGACTTAGTTCTCTCGCTCTCCCATCCCCCTGCCGCCCCTCAGGGCGGGCTCTCGGAGCTCAGGCCTCCAGGCCCGCAGCCTCCAGGATCCAGGCCCGCAGCCTCCAGGCTGCCTCCGACACAGCCAGCCATCAGATAACGCTGCTTCGCTGCTGTCAGGTCCCTGCCCACGCACTTTCATTCGCCTCTGTCACAGGCCATGTTCCTTCGCCGGCCTCCTTGTCCCATCTTCCGCTCGCCCAGGCTGTGAGTCCTGTTGTCCAGCCTTCAAGCCTCAGAGCTTCAGGGCAGGACAGTCGGTGGCCTCACCAGCCGGCAGTGGCCCTGCGGTCTCCCCTCCCCTAGCCCTGACCTCGTTCCCTTACGTGGCCGTTTTTGTGCGCGCCTGTCTGCTGTGATTCGTATGCATCACCCGCAGGCCAGGAACAGTGTCTGCACGTTATCCATGTTCTCCACGCCGTTCTGTGCTCCGCAAGTGTTGGTTGAATGAATCAGTGAGAGGGTTTTTTATTAATATATTCATTTCTTTCTTTCTTTTGGGACAAGTTGGGGGATCAGCTTGCAAAATAACTCCATCAATTACCTGGACTTCTTGAGAGCAATGGAGAACAGCAAGCTGTCAACTCAGCCAAAAGAAGAAGAAGAGGCCGTGCCAATCGATTTTGCGACACTAAACCCAGAGGAGGTTCTGAAGAACGTTCAGAAAGTCGTCGCTTCCTGCGGCCCGGCCCTGTCAACGGTATGACAGCCAACAGAGTGCCTTTGCTGTGAGCACTGAGTTCTGGGACCGAGTCAGTCCACAGACAGTGGCTCCCAGCACCCCCGCCCCAGGGCCCCGTCCGCCCGTCTCCACTCTCCTTGGGGTGTCGGAACTCAGACGAGTTGGTCAAAATCACATCGTTCGTTTGAGCAAATGTTTATCCATTTTTGATCTATAAAAAGCTACCGCGATTGCACCCCAGCACGTGCTGTCTGAGTGCTCAGTGTTTAGCAGACGCTGGGCCTGGGTGGGGGCAAGGGGTACCAGGCAAAGCAGGCAGAGAACAGAGGCCCTCAATGACAATGGGCTCGGCACATCCCGTGAATTTGCTGGGCCCACGGAGATGAGTGACTCCAGATGGCCTTGAAGAGCTTGGCCAGGGCCGGGCTGTGGCACTAAGACTCACTGCCAGGAGCCAGGGGAGGGTGTAAGAAGGGAGACCCGAGTACCCTAACATTTTAGACTGACCTCTGTATGACAGCATGGAGTGTGCCAGGACTGGGCATAGGCGGGGATGATGCGGTGTACAGTGCCACTGTCCTTGCGAAATAGTGCTTTGGCCATGCTCCTGGCGAGGGTGTGGTCTTCTAGCCAGGCCCCCATGTGAGTCTCCCCTGCGGCCACAGGGAGAAGAGCTAACACTGTGCAGACGCAGGTCCTGCGGTCCAGTGAGACGGGGGCACAAAGCATCCATGTGATGCTGGTGCGCGTTGCCCGACAGGGCTGTGTCCGACAGGTGCTGGCGAGGCTGTCCCCACGTCTGCCTGCGCAGACTTCCAGGCCCACTCAGAAACCCGGGACACGTCCACGAACCCCCCGGGGCAGAGAACGCGCTCAGTGTGGGGAGGCAAGGCTCTGGATTCATGGGGAGAGGAGGAGAAAGCGGGGGGCAGCCCCGCCCGCCCGCGAACGGTCTGGAACGCCAGCACACTTGGCCTTTACCTTGGAGAGCAGAAACGTTTCGCAGCTAGGAATTCTCTGGGACGGTCCTGGCCCCCAGGGGTCTGCAAACTCAGATGTGCACAGGGACCAGGAATAACATAAAGGAGGAAGGGGCCATGCGGGGCCAAGCCAGAGACACAGCCCGTGGGAGGGCAGCTTCTCCCTGGCCCCGGCCCCAGCCCACCATCGCTGAGCCGAAAATGCCCAGTGCTGCTGAATCCTTCCGTTTTTCATGAGAAGCTCTGAGGCCGCCTGAGTTCTAAACGTCAGCAATAATTGTTCAGAAGTGCTGTGCAGGCCAAATAAACCCATTCGCAAGGTGGCTTTGCCCCCTGCTGACTTAAAGTGGCACCATTGAACACCTAGGGGGATGTTTCTCAAACTGAGGCCCGTGGAACCTTTGGGAGGAACCGTGGCGCTCGCTTCTGAGAAGCAGCCCTTGGCCGACGAGGTTTTAAGCACAAGAGTGAGGTTCTCTGGCCAGGAGGGCTGGAGGGCGAGAGGGCACGCGAGGCAGTGAGCCATCAGGGTGCATGCTGGACACGCGACCGCGCCTCTGCCCAGCACTGGGGACGTGCCTCAGACGCGTCTCGTCCACCTGGTACTTAGGTGGACTTTTCTAGGTTTGGTTCTGCCACCCACCCTGTGGGTGGCAGGCTGGGCTGACACGGGAAGCCGCGCAGACCGGGGTGCGGGTCCCTCTTAGGCCTGCCGGGCGCCTCCTGATGCTCACCTCGCACCAGTGCCTGACCACCGCGGAGCGCTCGGCATTTCCCCGCCGGCCGGCCGTTTTCGTGGTCTTTCTCCTGCACATCTGCTGAGACCCACTATGTGCCAGGTGCCTGGCACAACACAGGTGCGTTTTCCAGTTGCCGCAGTAAAACTTAGAACAACATACATGAGTTATAAAGTCCCTATTTTTTATATCGAAGAAGCTAAGCTCAGAGAGGTTACGGGCTTATGGGGGCAACAGAGCCGAGGTTCGAGTCCACTTCCGGACCGTGTGGCCAGCGGTGTCTCCGCTCGCACAGCTGCCTGGTATAGCCACGAGCGAAAGATGAATTCGAAGCTATGGAGTATTTTAAGGTTAATTTGATTACACATAATCGCCACCCGTGGGCTGATGGTGTGTGCCTAATTAGCTCTGAAAGGGATTAACTGCAAGGGAATTTGGTTTTGGGTCTGCAAGCACATTAAATTCTTACTAAAAAAAAAAAAAAGAGATCTTAACCTACCACTTGATCCAGATTTCCTAGTGCAATAAAAATGAATGGTTTTGTTTCGACAGATGGAAAAAAAATGTGCTTCCTTTTTATAGCGCATTTTTGCACTTTTTCAGTTTGGCTGCTGTGCCGCTGGGTTGGCACCGTCCGCCCAGCCCCTCTGGCACAGGCACGGGGCGCCGGGCGACCTCCCGTGACACGAGGGCACACGGGCGCTGGCCGAGGGTGAGGTGACGACGCAGCCTCGGCACACAGGCCTCCGGGGCACGTAGCGGAGTGGTCCGTTGACAACTCCTGGCCACTTCCAACATCACCTGGACACCCCCGCCCCCGCCCCGAGAGAGCGGGATCGCACCTGAGGCTCCTGATACGGGGATCTGTGCTCCAAGGAGCTAGAATTTAGTGACCGAGAGACCCTGGGCGAGTTAGCGGGGCCAGGGCTCCTCTTCACTCCTCAAACTCTACCTGAGTAGGAGCGAGTAACGTGAGCGTCCCCGCGACACGCCGCCTCCCCCACCACGCGCCGTCCTTCCGGTCTGGCTCTTTCAATCACGGCGCATTTGTTCAGTAATTGAGAACTTACAGGAGACTTGCATACGCTTGATTTCATCCACATTTAGCAGACGCAATACTTCAGAAAAACAGTTTTGAAATATTCACTTGACAGTAGCATCTGCTTTTTTTTTTTTTTTTAGGCGTTTTCTGCATTGGATAAAGAGGACACTGGTTTTGTAAAGTCTTCGGATTTTGGACAAGTTCTTAAGGATTTCTGTTACAAGCTAGCAGATAACCAGTATCACTATTTTTTGAGAAAATTGAGAATTCATCTAAATCCCTATATAAATTGGAAATATTTTCTCCAGAACTTCAACTGTTTCCTCGAAGAGGTAAGGATGTCTGTAGCATATAAGCATCTCTTTTTGGAAAAGGGCTAAAATTAGTTTTTGCAGAATGGATAATTTATTAAAACCACGTCCGATAAATTGGCAATCACCTCATATAATTTGCTCATTCTAAATGAAAAATTGGTACAAATTCTACATAGAGTATGAGAAGGGAAATATGTACCTGTTAGCTCATTTGAAAGTTATTTTGTTTTCAGAGGAGTCTGGGTGCTTGCTGTTGTCTGGTTGGTTCTGCGTGCTCAGGAATCTTAGATCCCTGAAGACGATCTGGTGTCCCAAGAAGAGGGGCCCATTTTGCGTCAGGCCGGAGCCGGCAGCAGCGAAGGAACAGGGATCTACTCGGGAGGCATTTGTTGAGAACCTACTATGTGCCGGGCCCTGAGCCATGTATCAGTCAAGCGTTGGGTAGAGGTAGATGTCTCAGCAGGTCCTGGGGGAAGTCAGGGAGGGCTTCCTGGAGGAGGGAGAGTGGCTCACCCCTGGGCTCATGTTCCTTCCCAGGTCTGCTTCTCTGACTACACAAGCTGCTCATTCTCAGGTTGTTTCTTGATCTCTAAACATAACTGGGCCAACATTAGCAGCAATTACAATCTAGTGTCAACCAACACGGGTTTCTTGGATCGCCATTCCATGCCGAGAATGGACACGCAGATGCCATGGCCCCTGCCCTCACGGAAGGACAGACGAAAATACCCATGTGAAAGATCCACAAGAGTCAGTTTGCCTTTCCCCTGTGGCCGGATGCTCAGGCCATCTCCGACTGCACACTCGTGTGTAACGAACACCTAAGTGCTCGAATCCTCCCACACTTATCTAGGACAGGCTCTCGGAAGCGAGCGTCCTGGAGCGGAGAGCAGGCGGGTGTTTTAGGGCCGAGGTTCATTATAACAATGACGACCACCGCAGCCACTGCAGGGCGCTTTCCGAGGGCAGGCACCTTCTTCGCTGTCCTTCGTCCTCTGTAGAACCACAGGGCACCTGCTAGTCATGTCCGTCAGATAGGTGAGACGGCCAGCAGTGTGCCCAAGAAGTCCAGGCCCCAAGTCCATCCGGCCCCCGGAGCTCCGCCCAGTGTCCCCTGGGGGACCACGGTCCTCTCGCCTGTGCCGTTGAGATGGAGATTCCTAAGCAACGTGGACTATCGTGTCGCGTGTCTTAGAGCTTTGTATATGACATTATATTGCATTTCATCTTCTGCGCTCATTTTTTTCTGGCGTAATGGCATGGGTTTAAGATTTATCCGTGTTACTACATAGGCTTTAGTTCATTCACTTAAGCCGCTATAAAATCAGTCTGTCACATGAATACTGTACTGAGCGAACATAGCGCTGCTCAGCCGCTGTCCTGCCGTATTGAGCGTGTGAGTTGGTTGCGGCTTCCTCCGTTAGAGGCAGAGTGCCAGCCAACCTCTGTGGCTGTCTCCTTGTGTGCACAGAAGTGCTGGGGCGGGCAGGTGTGTGCCCTGCTTCCCTGAGGCCAGCACAGCGGATGCAGCGGTCAGTGTGCATGCCCCTGGCCTCATGTGAGAGTCCCTGACGCCCCACGCCCCGCTAATCCTTGGTATGGTCAGGTCCGTTAATCTGCCCACCTGAGGGTCGGTGAGGCCAGGTGATCAGCCATCCAGGCTTCTTGTCTGCGAGTGACCGGGAAGGGTCCCATCCCTCTGTTGATGCGTGAGCTGCGAATACCTTCTCCTAGACTGTGACTCATCCTGTCTCCCTGTTCATGGTGACACTTGCTATTTTTCATGAGAATTATACTTCATTCTGATTTTTAAAGAATGCACAGTCACTGGGGAAATTTTGCAAAGCACAGGAAAGGATGGAAGAGGAAGCAGTGGGGTACACCCCACGATGGCAGTGTGACGAGGACAGCCCCCACTGCCGTTTGGCGAGGCCGCCTGAGCTCCGGCCCTCCCCATGCATCTCCTCACCTGGTTGTTGTCTGCACTGTGTGAAGGGACAGTGTCCACTTCTCAGGAGAGGCACACAGGCCCCGGAAGCCAGGTGCCTGCCTGGCCACCTCGGCCGGCAGCGAACCCCTGACAGGATCAACTTCGGAGCCGAATGAAGCTCTGTCCATGTGCCTCGGAGAGCTTTTGCTTCTATTTTCAATGCGTTTTTCCCCAAATCTTCTTATTGTAGTAAAATACACATACAGTCTCACCATCTTACCCTCCTCCGCACGCACAGTTCCGTGGCGTGAAGACCACCCACGTCGCCGTGCAAACAGCGCGTCCATCCATCTCCACAGCCCCCGTTCTGCGAAGCCGAAACTCTACCCATCGAGCACTGCTGCCCCGCTCCCCTCCCCGCCTCTGGGGACCGCGGTCGCACTCAGCTCTGTGAGCGACCCCTCCAGCAGCCTCGCGGAGGCGCAACCCTGCAGCGCTCACGCCTCTGCGACTGGCTCCTTTCCCTGAGCGTAGCGTCGTCCTGTTTCGGCCACGTGGTAGCATGCGCCAGATTTTCTTTTTAAGGCCGACAATAATCCCCTGTGTGACTAGACCATGTGTTGCTTATCTGTCCATCCACTGGGGCTGAGGATCGTCATGACCCAGCTTACATTGTAGAAAAGCCGCAATGGCTGCCGGATGGAGAGGGGACTGTGGAGGCCAAGGGCCCGAGCGGGGAGGCAGGCCACACACCTGAGGAGGACACTGCCGATGTCGCCCAATTCTACACACCTTCGTGGAGCAGTCAGGCCTTGCTGGTGGCCCGCGTGTGCCACGAGAGAGAACGAGCCGGGAATGTCCCCGGCTTTTCAGCTCTGAGTGGGGGGAGAGCGGGCAGAGAGGCCCTGCTGGGCCGGGTGGCTGACGTGGTGTGGCTGACCGCCGTCCCGGCTGCAGGCGGCGTCCAGTCTCCTGCGTTCTCATGACCATAGTGCGCTGTCACTGAGCACCTGTGGGAATGTGCCCGGACCCTTTCACGTGTCTGACCGCCGTGGGCCCTCACAGCAGCTCTGTCCAGAGCTCACGAGGCAGGCCTCAAGCCTCCGTGTGGCCGCCAGCGTCCTCGCTCACGGACCACACGACCGCGGGGCGAGTGTTCCCAGCGCCGGCGCTGCCCGATGTCCTTTGCGGAGTCCCCTTTGCCTCTGGAAGTGCTTGCGCATTGTTGCGAGGAGCTTTTAGGGCCGATTGCAGTGTGAGTGACGTGGAAATGTGCTCAGGGCCTGGAGCCAGCGTGCCGGTCTAGGTGGGGCTGTGGCTGGGGACCAGGGGTGCGGAGATGCCACCGCCAGGCCTACCGCACGCCGCCTCCTGCTTTTCCCGGCCCGTGTGCAGTCGGTGGCGGAATTGCGGGTTATCAGCCCCGGGGTCGGCCTGGGGCGTGGGGAGACCTTGCTCAGAAGCCGCTGCTCCAACCAAGGTGCATTTACCAGGAGGACGAGTTGGGGCAAAGGGAGGCCATGAAGGTGCCCGGTGTGAGGCTCAGCGCGGGGCGACCGCATCAGGCAGTTCAGGAATGTGGGGTACCCGTTGTCCTGTTTATTTGCTGATGGGGGGTGGAGCGGTGACTAGGGCAGAGCACTGGCACCCTGCATCCCTTGCTTCAGAGCTCAGGTCCCTTTCTCTGAGCAAAAGGAGACTCATCGAGACTCGTGAGCAGGGACACGAGTCGCCCTCCTCCAGGGCGGCTGGGACAGTTAGGATGCTGTCATCCCGACCAAGCTGGTGTCCTTCACAGAGGGAAAATGAGTAAGAAATAACAGGCACAGTAAATGCGTCGTCCTCAGGCTCATTAGAAACGACACCCACTAGTCTTCCGTTCCCCCAGGGATGCACGGGCGGGCGGCAGGTGAGCAGGAGATCACAACGTAATTAAGATGGTCGGCATCTCTCCTGGTGGCGTGGTCCCCGGAGAAGTCCCTGGCTGAGCTGAGTCCGCTCTGGAAGGGGAGGCACAGCGGTGGGCTCGTGCGCGCTCGCGCTTGGTAAGGCCTCGGGTGGGCCGAAGCTCACGGGAGCAAAGCCGACGACCTCCCTCCCACTCATGGTCCGCCTCCCACGGCCGCCGAACCTGTCTTCGGCAACTTCGGCCAGTCTCATGCCTCGCGTGCCCGTCACAGGGTGGCTGCCACGTTATTTCCAGATCCCGCCGCGTGGCTCGCCACGGTGTCTCGTCCCCTTCTCGCTCCTCTGCCTCTTCAAGCACCCCTGACGTCAACAGTGTTTCTCGAAGTGCAGGTCGGGGGCCTCCGGGCACCACGTCACGCTCTGGATGTCACTCTCGGGTTCGACAACCAGGCGGGTCCCCCCAGAGGCCTGTGAGCCAGTGGAGAAGGAGGGCGACTTCGGTCCTTTCAGATGGGAGCAGGGAATTCGCATCGCGGGCCCCGAGCCACGCACCCAGATTCAGGCTGAGAACCACTAACCTGTGTGGCACACAAGAAGGGGAGCCCGGGACTAAACCTGCACTGCTACCCAGTGGCTCAGTTAAAAAGTAAAAAAAAAAAAGGGGCGGGGACAGTGCCGGCCGACAGCATCGGCACGTTTTTCATGAGACTCCCATAAACCGGGCGAAAACAGTATCTGAATTCCTGTCCTCAGCCCGTACCTCTTGTTCACTTCTGAGAAAAACATTTTACATTCGAGCGCTACGTGCGAAATATAGAGTATCACCTTGTTTTTAGGAGATCATTCCTGTTTAACATTTCTTCTAAGTCTTAAAGTACAATTTCACTATCTTCTGTGAATATAAAAATAGCGCTCAGAGCAGAAATAGAATTTTTAAAAGACATAGTAGAAACCCATATAAAATCTCTCTGCTTTATTACCATGGAAATAATGGAATTTTTTTTTTTAGCAAAACATCCTTATTCGATGCAGAGCAATTGTTTTGTCACATTCTAGCCAGCAGAGAGCCAATGAGATCGTCCCTTGCTTTGTGCTTATGACATATGGTCTTTAAAGTCATTTGTGAGATGTTAAATACCTTGAATATGGTTTTTTTCCAAGACAGAATGTAAGATTGTGGTTTTCGACCGAAGAGGAGACCGTAAAGCACATCAAAACGTTTGTAATCTTTTATGAGCGTCGTATTTATATCAGCCGCCAACAGTGTTACTTAGACTTAGCTTTCTCTTCACTGTAAATATAATGGTGTCTATGTATTTTTAATGAATGTGATAAAGAATTATAAAGTTTGCTTTTCAGGAAAGGGCCCTGTGATTAATGGGCATAAATTAGGTAAACTATTAAGACATGTTGTTAGGAAAGGCTACGTCCCCGTGATGATATTGCAGTGATTTTTAAATGTGTTCCCTAAATTTCTCTCGTTCTCTACTTGCCAGCGAAAGCTTTACTACCTGTCGCCTTGGAGACCGCTGAGGAGGTGGCAGGTCGTGAAGGGTAGCTCGGGCTGAGTTGGCACTGGAGTGGCCTCAGTGACGGGCCAGGGCTTGGGGGCTGTTGAGCCCTCCACGCGTTCATCAGCCACAGCCTACGTGCCAGCAGCAGCCCGCCCGGCAGCCCCACAGGGGTCACGTGGCAGCCCCACGGGAGCCGGCCAACCTCTCAGGCCCACCTGTGCGTCCAGCGAGCTGGCCGCCCTGGTCCTGGCACCAGCCCGGAGTGAGCACTCACTCAGACAGGCCGTGGTGATGAAAAGCAGCAGAGCAGAAGTGACGTTGTCACAGAGGGTGAGCGGTTAGGTCGTGCAACCTGCTCACGTTACTCGACTGCCACTTAGCGCGATGCGTCCCCGTGCTTTTAAGTGAAAAATCTCCCAGATCCGAGTCAGTGGCAGCCGCTCCGCGCGTGCGTCCCAGGCCCCGCCCGAGTCCGAGCCGCCTCCTGGGGCGATGCAGTGGTCCCCCCACCAGCCCCAGTTCCAGTGGCGTGGGCAGTCGGGGGCCAGGCGCCGGCTGCTCTACCAGCTGAGCTGCCAGCTGGGACTCTGCCAGAAACAGGACAGGGGTCGGCCACCCCAGGGAGCGTGGCCTGCTTTCTGATGCTGCTCACAGAAACGTGCAGGGTCCACGCCAGGCTGGCTCCCGCCTGCCCCCCGGCAGAGGACGGTCGTGTGTCCCCGTTCTCCACCCGAGAGATGTCCTCTCACACAGAGCTGTCTCAGGCGGAGGGCGAGGTGACACTGAACCCAAACTGAGTTTCTAGTAAAGTAGAAAATAATAAAATCTAAACAGGTGACTTCCCCCAAAAGTTCTGTGCTCCCACAGGGCAGGGCTGGGTCCTGCCCGCCTCATGTCCATCACTTGGTCCGGCATCCGCAGATCCCAGCGTTCCCTCTGGAATCTGGGTTGGCACTGTCTCCTGATCCCGGCCCTCAGTGGGACACTGTGTTCACTATCTGTGGACAGTGTCGCACCCCGTCTGGGCAGGCCCCATGCATTGGGTCTGTCCAGAGCCATGACAGTCTGATTTATAATCTGATCTAATTGGAATTTTTGAATCAATTAAGCACAGAGGCGAGCTGTTCCACTGATTCTACAAGGTCATGGCCATATTAGGAAGCGAGGAGTCAACCCAAGAAGTCACTGTCCCAAATAATCCTCACAGAGAATCCCGAATCCAGCCGGCACTAGCGTGTTGATTATCATCGTCCGCCTGTGCGTCTGACATGTAGGCGAGCTCTTCGCATTCTGGCTGTAGATGCCCCATCTGACTGGAAGACTCTTAACTTTCCACGTGCAGCCGATGTGAAGGAGACTGTGCGCCGGGTGCTGGACAGCCAGGTGTCCCGGCGGCGGGGGACAGGTGAGCACACTCATGGTCCCCGTGCAGAGGTGACTGCCCCAGCGGAGATGGCTGTGACCATTCACGAGCGGACAGCAAAGTTCCATCTCTTGGCTTTGACCAAGACCTGAACTTGAATGATCCATGCCGAGAGATTAAGAGGAAGGAGCAAGTCACCTCCCTAGAGATCGTGCCTAGCCAGTTACTGCCATCTTCTTGTCACCCACGGTCAGACCCCAGCATTCAAGCGATGGGCCGATACGCCCTGCACACGTGCCATGAGCCAGGCACACCGAAGCGCTTTGCATCAATGAACTCAGCTAATCTTCAGAGCAGGGGGGCATGAGGTGTGGGTACCCTCCTAATCCATATGCTGTGGATGAGGAAACTGAGGCACAGAGAGGTTAGGACACCAGTTCCCAGCCGCACAGGATGAGCAAGAGCTGGGACTGGAGCTGTGACCGGAGCCAGGTTTCCGCTCTCAGCTTCCCGCCTGTCACATGGGAACCGGCCTCGTGCCCGTCCTGCATGACTGTCCTGTGGGCCGACTTAGCGTGGAGAGAGCTCTGCCCGGCATCCCACGTAGCCAGATGCCAGCATCCGTTACTGCTTTATTCCATCCTGCTTCAGTGAGTGCAAGTCTAATGCTTAATGCTCAGCGCCGACGTGGTTATATGGTGTGGAACTTATTTGGGTGGAAGAATTTATTTTAATAGTTTCATAAATGACTCCAGCCATGAGTTTATTGTACCTCATTAAAGGGTCGAGGAGGCGGCGTAAATGCTTCCCTCTTTTTTTCTTGCATTTTATGGCAATGGTACGTACGCTGCCGAGGGATTTGCGAGTCGGTGTTTGCAAAGGAGTCAGCTAGAGCCCTTGCGACTATCGAGCTGTCAGTGGACGTGAGCTTGAGAGGCAGAGGTGGGGAGGACCCAACTCTGCACGTGCAGCTCTGGGCAAGGGGGGCACATATGGCTCCGTGTCGACCTTGCCCCGAGTCTGGATTTGGGGGCATGGGCCTTCCTGGGCGTCAGGGTCAGCAGGTGCAGAGACCCAGGTTGGGGAAAGCCCCAGGCTATGGGCAGGGCGAGGGCACGGGTTGCTAGGGTGGGTCTCTGCCTTGCTTGCCTGGTGGGCATCTCAAAGTGTCAGCTCCTCCAGGGCAAGGGCCAGTCTCTGCCGTTCACTGCTCTGTCCCCAGTGGCTGGGGCAGAGCTTAGCACGCAGTAGGCCCTCAGTCAACGCTTACGAGTTACTGCAGTCCCATTTTCAGCTGGCTCCTGCTTTCTCGTGTGTGTGGTCGGTGGCTGGAATGGTGACAGAATAGGAAGAGCATAGCTTTGAGGTCAGACCATCCTAAGCTGGTCTCAGCTGATAGGGGAGGAGCCTGGAGGCCGCGGATGAGTCCCGACTCCTAGGAGCTGGGTCCCCCTACTCTGTCTAAAAAACAGGGAGAACCACAGCTACCTTGAAGGGCGATGGGAGACTTAGAGAAATTTCCGTCATGCCCAGCATCTGGGTGAAGGAGGCACAGCAAAGGATGGCCTCCAGTTCTGGGCCTCCAGGCCTCAGCGTCAACGGCACCGGGCCTCAGCATCACCAGCACCGGGCCTCAGCACCACCAGCACCAGGCCTCAGCGCCACCAGCACCGGGCCTCAGCGCCACCAGCACCGGGCCTCAGCGCCACCAGCACTGGGCCTCAGCAAGCCCTGGTTCAGTTGACTTGACGCTTGACTTGACCATAGCCATTCCACAGGAAGTTCTGGAATCTTCAGATGCGCCGTCATCCGTTGCCCAGAAAGAGTCCTCGCACAGTAAGAGAGCCCGGGTCTAGGCAGCGGCCCCGCCACCAGGAAACCTGAACCGCGCCCGGAATCCTGCTGTCCCTCCCTCGCTCTTGCAGACAGCATTCTGGCCTCCGAGGCCCCGGGACCCCTAATGACAAGCGTCTGCCCTTGGTGGTGTGTGCAGGGCTCTCAGAGCAGAAGTCGGGGTGCTGAGCCGGCGGTCGGGGTCTGTCGCAGCACGCCTGCCCACGGAACTCCCGTTTCATTTTCATCTGGATTTTTTTACTGTTTTATCTTTTTTTTCTGACAGGCAGTTTTGCTTCTGTTGTTATTTTTAGCATTCATTTATTCACTGTAAATACAAATGAAGATACAGTACAATTAATTTCTTTGCTAATCAAAATATTTGATCAAATGAAGCAATTTTTCAATTCTTAGAAGTAATTACACTATTCTTTAAAAGGAAGTGCAAGAATTCTGTACCGAGTATTTCTAATTAGGAGTCGTTGCTACCTGCTGTGTTGTTCTTATTCTGTATGAGGTTTCGAGACTTTTTTTTCCTCCTGTAAAGGAGTCATGGGAAAAATGACATAACCATCTCCCAAAATATTCAGAACAAAACTCAGTGGAAGAATCGCGTAGCCCGATTAGCTAATTATAACCTTCATAATAGTTAAATTAACACTCTGATAGATTTCTCATCTGACGACCAGTATGGACCTTGCCTAAACCTCATTGTCCAACCTATTTCTCCCAGGCTGGTGACTGCCATCTTGGACACCCACAGGAGGAATGTCACAAAGTCCCCTTGCAATGTGCCCATCGTTAAGGAAAGCTGATGGCCGAAAAGCCACCCCTGTTGACCAGCCTGCTTCTTCTCTCTGTACTCTGAGCTCACCCTCTTTCATTTCCCATGAACTAGAAATTCAGAACTGTATCGATCAGCCATCGCCATGTAACAACTGCCCACAAAAGCACCACAGCAATAAGCCTTTGTTCCACGTCCGCGTCTGTGGGCGGCAGATCTAGGCTGGCTCGGCTCTGGTGGTTTGGCTGGACCATCTCTGCTCACGTGTCTCTCCCCTCCTCCCAGGCCCAGTGCTGCAGCCAGGGCGTGTGCTTCTCCGGGCAGCGCCACGGGCGCAAGGGGGCTCACCAGCCACACAAGAGCTGTGTTCTTCCTCGGTCACGTGGTACTTGCTAACCTTCCGCTGGCCAAAGCAAGTCCAATGGCTGCATCCAAAGCCGAGAGATAGGGAAGTATCCCCAACCTGGTCAGTGGGAGGGACCTGAGAGTCACATGACAGGGGGTGTGGCTACAGGGAGCACGGAAGCGGAGGACCCCCGAGGAAGCCGATGCGCGAGCTGGCTGGCTATGTGACAGTGACCCACCCCCGTTCCGTTCCCTCTCCCCTGTTTTCTAGAGAAGTTGCTTAGGATGTGACTGGGTGGAAGGTTGATTTCGCGAGTCAGCCGAGAAGGGAGCTGGACGTGATCGGCGCCGGGATGCTAGTCGGCCCTCGTCTCGATTCAGTCCCTTAGTGCAGCCGTTGGAACAAGAACGTGATGGACCTCCGCTTGGCCAGCCTGGCCCACGGCCACGGCCGCGTCCCGCCCTGTTTGAGGCGGGCAGAGCTGAGGTGACGGGCTGCTCCCTCCGTCTGCGCCCCCACGGCCGGGCAGGCACCGGTCCCTCTTCACAGGCTGACGCCAGGCGCCGAAGGATGGCAGGTCTGGCCTGAGCTGATGGAGCACGGGACACGGGCTGGGGACCCCGCACCGTGCCTGCAGGGCTCCCCAGTTGTCAGCCGGCAGCTGCGTGTGCTAGGATCAACCCCAGTCAGAGTCATAGCGGCAGAGGCCTTGGCTGCAGGAGGCAGAGGAGCCCTGGACTAGGGCGGAGGGATGGGCTCAGAATGAATTCCGCATGGGCCCCCCTCCCCCCAGCCTCCCTCCGACCCCTCCCCGGGCCACCTCCCTCTGGCCACCACCCATTGGGGCAGCCACTGGGTGGTTCACGCAACGGCAGGATTTAGAACCACAGGTCCCCACTATAACGCTGTGACTTGCTTTTTACTAACGAGATATGTGGATGCGTTTAAAACCAAGAAGCTCTCCATAAAAGCAACGTGTGATCAGTCGGTTCTCTGACGATTGTATACTTCATATATTGAGGTGTTGTTTCTCTTATATATTTTCCCAACATTATGGTGTAGTCACAAAGGAGACCAGGAATTTTCTTTCTGGCAATGGTGGTGCATATTTCTCTGTGGCATCTAGAGGGACAATTTTTGGTTAAACAAACTTCTACGAATACCCTTGAATAAATGTGAGAAGACGCTTTCAAAATCTGTAAATAATTCTCTAATCGTGTCTGACCTATAGTGCATAAGATTCCTTTTTTTTTTTTTTTAAGTGACCAGAACAGCCGTGCATGCAGATGGGGGGGTGGGGGCGGGAGCACTGAGGGTGCACGTCCCGACGCCAATGTGGGTGAAAGCGGGCACCCGAGGCCTCGCCCCTTACCACTTCCTTCTCTCCTGAGAGCACCTTCCGTGAAAAGCGCAGTTAGTATGGGAAAGTGAGATTTGCATCTGAAGATAGTGGTGTCTCTTCTGATTAGGAGAAACATTTCTCCTAGTTATAGAGAAAGCAGCACTTTCCCCCCATTCAGATCTAATGATCACGTGAGAAGTGCCAGGGACACAGAAGCGCCAGACCAAGAGCCATCTGTTCTTCCCCGGCGTCTCCAGTCACTCGGAGCGAGGCTGGCGGTGGCTGAGTGGCTTTGCTGAAAAGCAGGACGGGAACCAGAATGTGGGCGCCTAACAGACTGTGAGCCTCAGTGCCCTCGATGGGAGTGATGGCAGCCTCTGCCCTCCAGAGGCCAGTGGGCCACGTCCTCTGAGGACTGGGCACCTTCAGGTGGATGGTTCGTCGCCTGTGCACCTTAGGCGATGGCAGTAGATGGGGGCTGGGGTTCTTGGTGATTTTCGTTTTTCCTTTATAAACCACCTTCCTGAGAAGCTGCATCCAGCTGCACAGGTGTGCTGCCTGTTTCTCCTTGGAAGACACCTGTGTCAGTCCCCTCGCCTCCCGCCCTCCTGGCCCAGGTGAGGGTGGGGAGGCCCCACAGCGGTGCTGGCTGCCCCCTGGGTATATGGAGACAGAGCACTGAGTTTGCAGGCTGGTGTCACCTCTGGCCCTGGGTGTTGAGTCGATTTGCATCTGCACTTCCTTCGCCTCCCAGGTCAGCGGTTCCCCCTCAGGGAGGCCGTTTCGGTCAGTGCGCCCAGTGCCCTGACCCTCATCGCACACCCCGGTCATGATCTGCTAACCTGTGAGACCGGCCCCGTCCCCCTCTTCCTCAGGAGGCTCCATCCGCCTGGGCAGAGGCTTTAAGGATTCCATCCTCCCTTTGCCTCCCCAGTGCTTAGGAAAGTGCCCGGCACGGAGCAGATGTTCCAGAGGTGTTTGTGAATGACGCGTGCTGGCTGTTCGTTCTCTGTGAGCCTCTGCGTGCGTGAGTGTCACACGCCCACTGCAGTGCTCGCCTGCCCCCTCGGGGCTCTGGGATTCAGCGTGGCTCAGGTGCTTACCCCAGCTCTCCACCTGCCTCGTCCCTCGCTTACTCCTCCATCCAGAGAACAAGTGTTAGTACTTGTGTGCGTGTCTACACGTGTGCGTATGCTTTAAAAAGGTCATCCTCAGAGGACAGTGGTTGAGGGTGGAAACAGAGAGACTGCTGCAGTAACCTGTGCCAGGCGTGACAGCGGCCCGGCTAGGAGGTGAGGATGGTGTGGCCACCATCTGGATCCATATAGAAAGCAGAGCCCCTGGAATCAGTAGGTGGTTTGGACATGGGTGATAGAAAGATATGGCACAGGTGACCCCAGGCCTAACCTGCTGGAGAGACAGCGTCCTTTGCTGAGCTGGAGACCTTGGGGGGACCGTGTGTTGATGTCGATGGCTCAGGAGAGAAGAAAGACTTCTTTCGTGAACCTTGGACGCTGTATCTTGTGCAGGAGGCCGCTCTTTCCCACGGGTATCTGTGAGGCAGCCCTGTGGTCCTCTGCTGCTTTTGTAAATAAAATAGGCCTTGTGCTGTCACGGATCAGCCATAGTACAGATCTGTTTCTCTAACTAACGGAGCAGGTCGGTGTCCACTGATTTATCTGTGTATTTCCGGACTTAGCTCTACCATTCTGATTATATATCAAGTCCGTGGCATTTTCATATCTGGCGGGTCAAAGGCTTCATAACTAGCCTTTTCCAAAAACTTCATGGCAATTCTCACGTACTTAGCTTTCTATATCAACTTTAATATCAATATGTCTAATAATTCCTCCAAATATACATTGAGGTTTTTATCTGAATTTTATTAAATTTATTGTTAATGTGAGAAAGGTTTTCTCTTTTGAAATGGAGTCGTCACATCTATGAATGGAGTGCAATCTCTCCATTTATTCCAATTTCTTTATCTAGGTCTTGTACCTTTTATATGAAATTTATCCCAAGGGACTCAATAGCTTTGTCATTAATGTGAATTTGGATTTTTTTCACATTACGGTATCTAACTAGTTATAATAACTATAAAAAAAACCAGAATTGCTTTTTTTTGTATTTTTAGCTTGAATCCAGCCACTTTCATAATTGTACTGAGATTTTCTAATTGTAGACTCATATTCACAAGTAATAATAGATCTTTGTTTTTCAACATTTATAGTTTCTTTCATTTTCTTGTCTTGTTTCAAAAGCTGGAGCCTCTAAAAATGTGGATAGCAGATCTGACAGTGAGGTGCCTAGCTTGTTTCCGACTTTATGGAAATGCTTTACTGTTTCGCCCACTTAATATGTGCCCAGATAGCACCTGATATGCTCATCTAGGATGAGAGTATTACCCCTAGGATGTTTATTTTATTTCTGTGGAGTTTATCGGTTTTAGTCTATTCTGAACTGTTTTTGTCGGGGATGGTTACTGAATTTTGATAAGACTCTTTTTTGCCATCTGTTGACACGTGACCTTCGCTACCATCAGGGACTGATTGTACTTGGAATTAACCTTAGGTGATCCTTGGTATGTCATTTTTAAATATGGTGCTAGATATTCCTAATGGGTTTGTTTTTTTTTAATGTCTTTGCATTAATATCTCTAAATTAGATTGGTTTATTTTTCCTTTCAGGTCTGTTCTTTATCATATTTTTATGTTCAGTATTAGGGTAATTTATAATGAATTGGAATACTATCTCTCCTTTTCTGTGTTCTGGAATAATTTGACTAATGTGAAAAGTTATATATTATTTAAAAGTTAGATATAGCTGGCCTTTAAGATCTTCTAGGCTTGATACCTTCGTAAATGATAGGTGGTCAATCTTTGAACAGCTTTTTCGGTTGCTTTTATGTTAACCTGTCTATTTAGCCCTTGTCTAGTACCTAAGTTAAATTTAGTCATCTATATTTTACTAGAAAACGATTCAGTTTCCTCTGGAGTTTATAGCACACTAACCTAATCTTGCCTATATACCACTGAGAATTTTCCCATATCTGTTGTTAGAATAATATTGTTCCCAATTTGCTTTGTGTTCTAAGATTTTCAAAGAGCGCTCACACGCATCACTTCGTGTTTATCCGGGATGGATGAGGGTGCTGAGGGCAGAGGGCTCACGTGGCTTGCGTGGGGCTGCACAGCCAGTGAGAGGCAGAGTCCAGACTCAGACCCAGGACTCCGACCTTCGCCGGTGGACTCGTCCACCTGCGTTCTCTCCAGTGTTGTCCGCCGGGGGTCCCGTCTTCTTTAGGTCCCAAGGGTGTGGCAAGTGTCTGACATCCCTTAGAGTGTTTATGGGAGTAGCCGTGTGCGTAGCTGTGGGAACTACATTTTCAACTGTCTGAAATGTGTAAGATGCATCAGTGATACCGCTCTTATTTTATAGAATGAGAAAAGAAAGGCGTTCGTTTACTTTGCAAATGGCTCCGAGTAGACATCGTTAGAAGCTTCTGTTAACTGTTGGGTGGCGGAGGACGTGATGCATGTGTGTGTTTCCATTTTTGAGAAAATTCCCATCCTGTTTGATACACGTTCATAAAGCAACACTGTGCTCTGCCCTGAAGAATAGTAACATGTCATACATCTATTGCTGTGCATTTGCTGAAAATGAATCATGACCGAGTTTTAATACTAGTTGGGGGTTAGATGTGGTAATAGGTAAGGTCTTAGCACAGTGCCGGCACACCGTAAGAGCTATTATCATAGCTCACAGTCACAGAGGGCTTCGATGTGGAGAAACCCAGTGTTTCTCAGAATACACCAGGAACAGGTCAGCTTTCATGCATTGTCACCCGTGGGTTCTCATGGAGCCCAGTCGCCCCCAGGATAGACACAGAGATCCTTGTCATTATCGGCATCCACCAATGATCACTAAGTACCTTTCCCTCGCCTGCTATTCCTTTCATCCCGTCTGTCCACCCTTGTGATTGCCGGAGGATGCTGAGCATGGACCGCAGACCTCCTCAGGCCCCTCCTAGCTCACCTTGCCACGAGCCCTCTTGCCCCCGCACACGCCTAAATGCGCACTGAGAAGGTCCTCTCGTGCCCGTCCTTCCTCGCCCCTCTTCCTCCTCCCCGAGCCCAGCGGTCCCTTCCCCTGGCTCCCCAGCACCACGGACAGCGTCTCGAGGCCCAGATAGCGCTTCCCAGCACCCGGCAGAGGCAGAGAAGGCTAGAGCATCACGCCCCGGGATCAGATCCCTGTGGGTCGTGAAAAGTTCCAGACTGAAGGGAGCACTTAGCCAGGAGTGGCCTGCAACCTCCTAACAGAACAGTCCTCACAACTGCCTTCCAGGTTCTAAGTGCTGCGAGTCAGCGACGTCCAGAAATGACCGCAGCTCACGTCTATATCCCTGCCGGTTCCTAGCCACGCAGGGCTGGCTGTCGCTCTGCGTTTGTTGAATGAAGAAAAGACGGCTGAAGGAGTGAGCAGATGAGAGCAAAGGCGTGCCCTCCCAGGAGGGGCCTGGCTCAGCTCCTTGCCCTGCAGGGTGGGACTCACTCACTCTCTCCCCCTTACGGCAAGTAAATCCGAACCTGTGCTCGGATCCTGTTTAGACCTACATCTGGGCCGTGTCTGTCTCCATCTCGGATTCCTTGCGAAGCTGGGCCTCTCGGGACCCGCCCTGGGCCCAGAGCCAAGAGCTGAGGCGTTATTTATTAAATGGACCCATTTTCCACTCTCTGTTTCCCAGACTGCTGTGGAGTGGGCTGAGAAAATGCCCAAAGGCCCGCCACCCGAGTGTCCCAAGGACGCGGCAAACCTAGAGATCCTGGCCCTGCTCCATAAGGCGGTGACATCCCGTTACCATGCCATCGCCCAGGAGTTTGAGAACTTTGACACCATGAAAACGAACACCGCCTCCAGGGACGAGTTCAGAGCCATCTGCACGCGCCACGTGCAAATCCTCACAGATGAACAGGTAAGGATGCGTTTGGCTGAGCGCCTGAAGCCAGCGGGCCGGCCCCTCCCCAGAATGCAGTGTCTAAGACTGTTCTTTATTGTAAAAATACTTGGAGGTTTGGGGGCAGGGGATTTTTTTATTGTTCTGTTTTGTTTTAAAACTTGCCATGGACTCACAGGAGCCATCTGTTTATAGAATAGGTATGAATCGTACCTTTTCAATCAGAGCAGCAGAGGGAATGTCCCCAAAGCAGGAGCAGCGAAAACGCTCCATAGGTTGGAGCTGCTGTCAGCGGCCAGCAGCACAACAGACACACCCTGCCTCTGGGGCCTGTTCGCTTTAGGGGCAGTAGCAAAATAAGGGCACAGGCATACGTGGGATGGTGGTAAATGCTACAGGGGCAAAAAATAGCAGGAAAGAGGGCCGCGATGGGGAACCGGGGAGGCCGCGCTGCGAGCTCGGCAGTGAGGAAGGCTCCTCAGAAGGGGACACCTGAGTAAACACCTGGGGGGCGGGGGGCTGGGAGCGGAGGAGCCTGGATCCTGGATAGGTTTCAGGTTGGAGCCAACGGAGTGTGCTAATGGATGTGTGGGGGAGGTGGGGGGAGTAGAGGATGGGGGCGGGAAGGAGAGAGGCACGATAGGGCTGGGGGGCTGGGGTGCAGTGCAGGGGGGAGGCAGCCGCCGGGGGTTCCGCCGATGGTTCTGCCCCCACTCACAGCCTTTGTCCCTGTCGACCTCGTGGCTCGCTTTTCGTTTACTGCTCTTTCAGGAAATAACAAACCTGACGGCTTCTCTATTTCATCCTCATTCTTAAAATATAGTTTGACTGCAAATCTATAATTGTTTTGAAATAAAAGTAAAAAAAAAAAAAAAAAAAGGAATGAAGAATATTGTTCCAAACTAAACCTTTTCCCTTCTCAGAGTCTGGAACTTCCTCCCTCCCTTCCTCGCCCCTTACTATTTCTTTTCCAGAATTTTAAATAGAGCCAGACATGGTCCCTTTCAATTTGCGTTTGGAAATCCTCAGTGGAGCCCAGAAGTGACTTCAGTTTCTGGCCGAGGCCGGGTGCACCGGGAAGGACAGGAGCCCCTCCCCCCCCACACACACACACACCCGGTTGCTGGTCGGAGGCTGCTGCTCCCCGGCACATGCTGAGGGCCGGGGCTCTGCTGGACCTTAGGGGCTATAAAAAACTAAATTGGAAATAAGTTATCATTCTTCTCGGCTCCCTAAAAGCCCCGAAGTCATCAAAAGTGGCTCATTTTGGATGCATTGGGTCATTTTCCCGTATCCTGCTGCATATGGTTCGGACACAGCCGTGACATCAGACAGCACCAATACGAAGCCATAAACTTCTCTCGGGTTTTCCAAACGCCTCCGTTTTCATCTTGCGTGAAGGCATTGTTTGCCCTGAGGGTGAGATAAATTGTGGATGCGAACACGGTGGCTGAGGGCGGTGTCACCTAGTGAGCTGTTTGCAGAACTCAGGTGTGCCTGGAAGATGAGAAACGCTCTGGCGGGGCTGCCCTGGGACCGAGGTGGACCTGGGGTTTGATTTGCATTTTCTCCGAAAATGTTCGCATATACCGCCGCTCAGTCAGCGTGACTAATCACAAGATTTAATGGCCTTAAACTGCTCACTAAGGGCCCAATTCAATTAAAAAATGTCCTGCGGAAGCCATGAATAATCAATCCTCTTGTCTTCGCTTTTTCAGGCTTCCAGAGGCTTCCGCCGAGCAGAGGCCGAATGGGTTTTTCCTTTTCTAATTTTTTTTATCGACGTGGGCCTCGGACCCCCGCCCACGCGAACGCACGCCGCGGTCCCCAGCGTCCGCCCCACTTCGCACGGGAGCCGCCGGGGTTCCCGCCGCGTCCTGCACTAACCCCGGGGAAATGCCTTCTGCTTCCTCACCAGTTCGACAGGCTCTGGAGCGAGATGCCCATCAACGCCAAGGGGAGGCTGCGGTACCCGGACTTCCTGAGCAGGTTCGGTTCGGAGAAAGTGGCCACCCCACCCGCCACTGGCGACTCGGCCAAGGCCCACAGAGGGAGCAGTGTCCCCGAAGTCTCGGACGGAAACAGATCTGCAGCGTCGTCGCCCACTCGAGACCTGAAGGCGGCGACAAAGCAGCGGAGCCACCCCTGTGTGAGTCCTCCACCCCCCGCGTCGCCCGTCGCCCTGTACCAGGCCCACGAGTCCCCCTGGGCGCTGGGCCCTCACGTTCCCACGGGCTGTGGGTGACTGAGAAGGTGGCACAGCATGAGCCTGGGGCAGGGGTCCCAGGCGAGGAGCCCCCTGGTGGCTCCTTAGCATTTGCCTGGAGGATAATGGCGGGCGGGGGAGGGGGGCGGGGCGTGGCAGGTGGAAGGGGAGGGAAGGTGGCGGCGGCTGGGGCACTTGTGTGCGTGCTGGGCAGGAGACTGTCACTGGCAGGAAAGCCAACGCGCCAGTGGTAGGTGCCACTGTGCGCAGAGCTCCCCACCCTGAGCCACAGGTGAGTCTCATCACCCGCTTTCTACAGGGGAAGGTGCACGGGCCCTAAGAGGCGTCCTCGGCCAGACACCGAGAGACCCAATTTCGACCCCAGGCCTACCCTGGCGCAGGGCCGAGCCGCCGGCCTGGGGTTGGGGGCGGGGCCGCCTCGCGGGGCGGGGCCCTCGCCTCATCTCCGAGGCCGGCACGTCTGGGGGAGGTGCTGAGGGCTCCCCACCACGCACATACCTGCTTCCCGCGTGGCGAGTGCTCTGAGACGGCGGGCAGCACCCGTTCCCGGGTCGATACATCCCTGCCGCACACCCACGACACACCGGGTCCTTTCCAGAGCCGAGTGTGGACAAAGGGCCCTGCCCTCGTGGAGTTTACGCGCTCATGGGGGATGATGGGCAGGAAACAGGAAACGTAGGCACGTATTTGGCAAGTTAAGGATGATGAGTAGAGCAGAGTGAAGGAGGGGTCAGGAGCACCCTTAAATGTCCACGTCCCAATCCCCGGGACTGTAACATGTCACCGTACGTAGCAAGGAGGAGTCGAGGTTGCACATGGAATTCAAGTTGCCAGTCAGCTGGCTTAAGACAGGGTGATCCCAGCGTATCCAGGGGCCCGAGGAAGTCACAGGAGCCCGTAATGGTAACGACGGAGGCAGAGGGTCCTCTCAGAGAGACGTGATTTGAGGACAGTTCGGCCTGACATTGCCGGCTTTGAAGACAGAGGAAGGGGCCACAGCCAAGGACCGTGGGGGCCTCTAGACTAGAAAGCGAAAGGGGTGGATTCTCCCCTCGAGCCCCCAGGAGGAGTGCAGCCCTGCTGGCACCTCGAGTTTAGCTCGGCAGGACCCATTTCCAGCTTCTGACCTCCAGAACTGTAAGAGGATAAACGTGTGTTGCTTTAAGCCACCACGTTCGTAGATCCGTTACGGCAGCCTCAGGAAGCTCACAGGCCTGGGGGAGGTGGGGTGCCATAGGACCTTGGCTTCCACCCCACGGGCGATGGAGCCTTGCAAGTTTTAGGCAGAGGCTTACAGGGTCTGCAGGGCTCTTTGAAAAGACTGCTGAGGGTGCCGTGCATTGAAAAGAGGCTGCAGGTGGAGTTGGGGGCCGGCAGGGCTCACGGAAGTGGGGGGGGGTGCGGGGAGGAGGCTGCGGCAACGATGCAGGCAAGAGGCACAGGTGGCTCAGAGCGAGGTGGGCAGGGGAGCTGGTTGCTGGTGGTCAGACACTGGGTGCGTCTCCCAGCTCATTCCCTGACAGATTAGGTGTGGGGTTGAGAGGGAGGGAGGAGAGTCCAGGAAGACATCTGCGTTTTTTGGCCTGAGCAGCAGGAAGAAGGGTGTTATCGGCAGCTGAGATGGGGCGGCACAGGTGACGCAGGATTGGGCAGGAAGAGCAGGAATTCAATTGAGTTCGTCACCATATTGGATAACCACGTGTCGAGGAGGCGTTCAGGGGGCTGTCTGGGCCAGATCCAATTCATTCCCTGTTTTTAAATGGAAAACACAATTAAACAAAACAAGAAGAGTCTCAGACTTGGTCCACAGAATTCCAAGGCGTCAGATGTTCCGGGGGTGAGTCCGGCAGTAGACGTCCCATGCACATGACAAGCGACTCCCTTTCTTTGATAAGACTCTTCCTCTGGTGAAAAACATGTCCTTGTCACCACGTACGCACCAATAATATATTTAATTAGCATCTCTATATTTGAATCTTGGCTATATGTTTTCAAAATTATTTTAGTTACAATGATTTGGCACCAACATAGCCCCTCAACGAAAGTAAAAATTCAATGGCAAAATCACCATCTATGTTTTGATTTTCATTTTGTTTCTGAAGTAATACTGCCTGTGTCTTTGTGAACCTCAAAACCCAAGTCCTATCTGTATTGATTATCATTATCATCATCATCATCGTCGTCGTTTATTATTACTTCCGCTTACGCCTCTGATCACATGACCGTTTTCTCTCCGTCCTGCCAGACCCCCGCCGGCACAGCGGCTTTGCCGGGCACCCCACCCTTGCAGAACCTCGAGCCCGTGGAGAACAAGCTCCGGAAGAAAATCCAGGGCTGCTGGCGACAGTTCCTGAAGGAATGCAAAGCGAAGGACGTGCACAAGCACGGGGAGATCACCGCGTCCGAGTTTCTGGGTTCGTTCTGGTTCTGGTCCCTTGGTAATAGTGTCACTTCCTGGCGCCAGGTCATTCCCGCACTGGAGGCGAGGGAGGGACACAACAGGGAGCCAGCCTGCCGGGAGCATCTGGGGGGCCGTGGCAGGACGGTACCTCGATCAACACCGGTGTCTTGAGGGACAAGGACTCTTGACACGTCCCGACCCCCCCCACCCCCAAGCAAGTCGCACCCCATGACGGAGTCAGCACATAGTGCCTTTTGGCATTAGAAAGCAGACTTGATTGTGCTCTCTGGGCAGAATGTAAAAGGCAACAGACGGACAGTCGAGGGAGGTGGGACGGGCAGAGAGCAGGGGACTCGCGGGCCTGCCCCCCGCCCAGCTCACCTCGGCATCCGCGCTGCCGCGGAGTCGCTTTTCACGATGTCGCACTTTGATAAGCTTTTCAGATTAAACCAGTTGGATTTATACTTCCAGGAATCGATGCATACCGTTTATGCAACATTTTAATTACAGGAAAATAAATCTGACCAGGTTATACCTCGGCTAAAAGCCCCTCACCTCCCCGCTTCTTGATTGATACGTAGACCCAGAAAATGCTTTTCCCGAGAACCTCCAATATTGACATAAATTACTTTTACGATAACCATGGCTCAAAAATATACAAACAAAAGGAGGTGTGAGCTCTTTAAGTGAACAGTTCCTACCAAAAAAAAAAAAAAAAACCACATAAATTAAACATCAGAACATGAAATCAGTAATAATCAAATGTTGTTACATTGATTTAATGTGACAGGTTTTGCCAAAGCCAGGTAACCAAAGTCGGTTTCAATGCATGTTTGAGTTGCACCTGTTTTTTAGTTAATTCATTTGATTTTGAGCAAGATAAACCTTATCTTCTGTCATTGTTAGTATCAGCATTGCTGGGTTTTCTTCTTTTTAACCGTGAGCTCATTTAAGCCACCAACCCGTTATTCTGGTAGGCTTGTCTGACTTAGAAGTGCACCCAAAATTCAATACTGTAAAACTAAACTTAATTTTCAAAAGTCATTCCGTATTTTCTATGCACCGCTGATGGCAAGCTAGAGCATCAAAAGCCCTTACTGGAAAGTTCCTTCCGGGCCCCAGCACCGGCCCCTGCAGAGGCACAGGAACCTCTGCACACACAAGGCTGCATCTTCTGCCTGCGCTTGGTTGACGGTACCGTTTCTATAAAGCCCACTTGCATCGGCTTCTCCTCATTCACCCCAACAATTAGCTTGAGATTCCGCCACTCGACTCTTCGTTGCTTCCGTGATGTCCAATGGAAGTCTCCGTCGCTCACTTCAGACGGAAACCTTATCCTACCGCAGTCTCTCTTAAAACTGAGTTGTCACTCCGAAAGCGGCTCGGGCTTTATAACTGGTCAAAGGAGCGAGCGTGCCTGCTAGCGAAGTGAGGGCCAAGTGTTGATATTCCGACGCTGACACGTGCCGACCTCAGCGCAGCCGGGAGGCCGCACCAGCGGGGCATCGACGTGGTCCTACTCAGAAAGCCACGCATTAAGGGTGGTCTGTGTGTGTCACGATGGGTTTCGTATATCTTAGATTGTCACTGGCATGAAAACTCAACATGTGTGAGTTCGAGCAGCCTAACAGGCTCTGGAGAGAACACCTCCAAGGCCAGGTTGAGAAATACTCGGCCAGAGGGCCGAGCCTGAATCCCCGCCCTGCAGTCCAGCCGCGGCTCCCATCCACTGGTCAACCCTCCCTGGCTCTGCTCCCCACGCCCGCTCTTCAGTCCCAGCCCCCACAGGACATTGTCCACACTGCCGTGACCACAGCACCGGTGCCCATGCAAAAGCGAGACAGCAGACAAACGCCAGGGCCCCCATCCGGATGTGGGGGTCCCCCTCCCTCCTTACCACACTTAGTCTGCCATTTGCCTGTCTGTTTCCACATCTGTCCAGCCGCCGAGCCTGTGAAGCAAGGGCCTGAGGCAGAGAGAGCCTCTCAGCAGTGATGAATGAATGCACGAATGCGTGCGTGAGCGAATGAATGAATGGCCAAGTTGCCACCCACTGAACTGACACTTTTGTCTTTAGCTCTTGTGGAGAAATTCAACCTGGACATAAGCAAAGAGGAGCGTCAGCAGCTTATCGTGAAGTACGACCTGCGGGACAACGGGAAATTTGCTTATTGCGACTTCATTCAGAGCTGTGTCCTCCTGTTAAAAGCAAAGGAGACCTCGCTGATGCAGAGGATGAAGATTCAGAACGCACATAAAATGGTATGGAAACCTTTCTTAGGAAATTGGCGGGTCTGGGGTTAAAAGGAACTCTTACGTTCTTCTCTAATGATCGCAAATTCCGATCATCTCGCTTCATACAAAAGGTGGACGCAGTGGCTGCGGAGATTCTAGGAGGGGCCGCTGGCCAGTGAGGACCCACTTGTCAAATGTCTCTCGCCTCTCTGCCACCTCCTCATGGACCCCCTACTCAGATTTTCTCTAGACACACATGTGCACATATATGTATATGTATGTACACATGTGACATTGTGCATGTCACACTTCCGTGATATCGCATGTGTACGTACAGTGTATGTGTGTCACACTTGCATGATATGCGTATGTCCATACACGAGTTGCGTGTGTATCACTAGTGCGGTATACGTATGTGCGCTCCCAAGACGTGTGTGTCTGTCGCTCAGTCCCTTGCTGCCCTCGCTCCTCCGTTACGTAAAGGCCCTTCCAGCCCTGGGCAGTCTTCAGGTGAGCACGCGACAACTGGGACCTGACCAGCGGGCCCAGAGCTGGCCACCTGCTCCGTCAGGGAGCGCGTGTCTCGGCGGCCAGAG
The DNA here is from genome assembly GCF_000325575.1 of Pteropus alecto. Taxonomy (NCBI): domain Eukaryota; kingdom Metazoa; phylum Chordata; class Mammalia; order Chiroptera; family Pteropodidae; genus Pteropus; species Pteropus alecto. The sequence goes on from NW_006440626.1 coordinate 1,812,035, forward strand.
CTGCGGCTGAAGTTGAAGTCTCCATCAGGCTTTGGGACACTGCGAACAGCTCGAAATTCTCCTTCTTGGAAAAGCTTTAAAGATTCCCCTCTGGAGCCCCCGAAGGGTCTGGAGCCTGCAGGCTGGGGTCCGGTAGCATGGGTCCTCGCCTCTCACATGCATTCGGTGGCAGACACCAATTCTCGTGGCACTTCGCAGGGTGCCCAGCGACGGGCGTGTGGCCTGCAGTCAGTCAGCGAGCTACCAGAATGGCCCACCGGGCTGTCGGCCAGTCACTGAGAGGCCAAAGCGGGGGCGGGGGAGGCACCTCAGCTTGAACGCGACGCGTATTCACTCACCCACCTGACTCACTCACCCACCTGACTCACTCACCCACCTGACACAGGCCGGACCCCTCTCCGGGAGTGGCGGCAGGTCAGAGACCTCTAGTCTTTCTTGCGTGAACAACACCCTCACTGGTTTCTCTTTGTTTCTCGGAAGAGGAAGAAGAACCTTAAGGGGCTTAAACAACAGGCGGAGGGCGCTGCTCTTCTGGGTTTTTACCTTTTTCCTCCATCGCTTGTGATTTTATGATTCTCGCTCACCCAGCTCAACCACAGCGTTTTCACCGACTCGCCGTTCTTGAGTCTTTCTCAAGCGTGAAGGGAAACAAGCGGCTTCGTGTTCGTGATCCATCGTCTGTAACCCCAGGTTAAGCTACACAGAATTAAATAACAAGTCCGACGGGCATTGTCGATTTGGGGAACAAACTCAGCTGATTCCGACCCCAGGGATGTGGGGCAGACCTGGACAGCCCCCAGCCCCGTCCCCTGCCCTGTCCCCACCGTCCCCCCCGACGGCAGCAGTGAGGGCGGGGTAACCCAGCCAACTATTTCTTCCATACAGTATCTTTCTGCACGGTGATATTTGTAATTTTGTGCAAGTATCATCTTAGCATCAAAGCCTCAGACCAAGTGAACAGCAGAAAGTCTTAAAATCAAGACAATTCTTTCTCTGCTCAGTTTTCTGCGAGCAGAGAAAAGGCTGTCCTCGTGACATCTTTAGGGGACCCAGGCTCATAGTTGGAGAATCACGGAGGCGGCACGGCCTGTGAGGCCCCTGCCAGCTCTGGCCTTCCCCTGCCTCGCTGGGCCTCAGTTTCCCCTGCTGTAAGTGACGGGAGATCTGTGGCTTCTAAGAGCCTTTGAGAGGTGGCCCGTTAAGAGCACCCTAGGCCCCCTTTGGAGCCCTCCCCTGCGCAGGGGCGCCCTGTTCCCAGACCCACTGCTCGTCCTCACAGAGCCGCGGAAAGGCAGGCCCATGAGCTGGGGCGGAGTGTCCGACCGAGACTGTGTCTCCAGGAAGTGGCAGGTGCCCTGGACGGCCCTGCCGGGAGCCCAGGCCCCCTGGCAGAGTCCCACACACTTCCCGTGGAAGGCTGCCTCGTGCCCCCGCTCCTTCTACCCCATACGTTGCTGGAGCCGCCAGCTACTCCGTGGCTCAGAGCCGCCCTGCCCCCATCCCCAGATCCCTGGCTGGGCGTGACTGGCAGGCAGCGCCACCCTCCTCCCCCGGGAGCCTTTCCTAGGAGACGGCCCCCCTGCCCTGCCTGGCCTTCCTGTCGCAGTCACATCCCCTCTGCTGTCTCTGGGCAGAGAAACTGAAAGAGCCATTTCTTTGCCTAGCTCTTCAGTGGCTCTCCCTGCAGGCTTCGGCAGCGTGGAAACACCCTCAGGGGCCGGGCTGGGTGTGGGGGGAGCAGGTGGGCACGGAATCCTTTCCCTGCCGGGCGTGTGGACCAGCCGATTGGGTAAAGTGGCAGCTCACGAAGTTATAGGGTATCTGGTGAGTTTCCATCATAGATGCTAAATGATATAAAAAATTGAAAGCAATTTAACTTCGTGCTAATTTGTTTTACGTAGTGCCACATTAAAATTAAACTTCGCGAAAACGTGTTACACATTATTGCCCACAGTTCACCTCTGTGGTACGCAGACGTGCTCCAGGGCTAAATCATGCTAAAACATCTTGTTTTCAATCTAATAGCACCTAAATGAAATAATCACAGTGTAGTGTACTGTCTAATTACTAGATATAATTACAACCTTGCAATTTTTTAAAAAAGCTCTGTTCGTTATAATAACCTACTAGAAGACCCAAACTGAAATCGCGGTGGCGAGGCCTGACAGCTGCTGGAGGCAGGGCCTGGGGCAGCCCAGATCCTGCCGCTTTGCCTCTCGAGCCTCCGTCCCTAACCCGTGAAATGGGGCTGCCGAGACCTTCCCTCCTCCCAGTGCGGGGCGGGAGGTAGAACTGAGGTGTCTTTCACAGCCCGCACATGGACCCTGATGAGCAGCCCGCATGGCAGTCGTGCCGATGCTGTGATGAGGTCTCCGTTGGTGGCGGGGAGCCCGCCCGAGGAGCACGGGCTGGGCAGTGAGAAGGAGCGGAATGGGAGTAAGGCCCAGCCCGGGGCTCACAGCCCGTGCTCCGCGCCCCGTGGGACCCGGGTCTGTCCGCTCCGTCCTGCTCGTTCCAACGCCCCGTCTCACTCCTCTTGTTTTTCCTTTTGATTCCAGAAAGAAGCTGGTCCTGAGACGTCTTCCTTTTACTCGGCGTTACTGCGCATTCAGCCCCAAATCGTGCACTGCTGGAGGCCGATGCGACGGGCCTTCAAGGCCTCCGATGAGGGCGGGACAGGGCTCGTGGGCGTGGCTGATTTCCGGAAGGTGAGCCAGCTCTTAGTGTCTGTCACCTGTGTAAACAGGGAGCAGGTGCCAAAAGTGCCCTGAAAGCCTCAAAAGAGGAGGACCTTGTCCCCTCGCCGGAGGCCCAGGTGTGAGCAGCTGCCCCTTACCTCACTTCCTTGGGCCCTCCAGGCTGTCAAAGGCTGAGACCCTTGCCCCTCACCTGCAGACCCCAGGTTCTCCTCCCTGAAGATCTCCAGAGCCCTTGGGGCAATCGCAGTGCAGACGCCTGAGCCCAGTGTCCCTTGGGGCACCACTGCTGCCGCCTCGGCTCCCTGGGCCCCACGCAAGGCCAGGCCTTCCGTGGCCTCTGCGGGGAGCCAGGACCTGCGTCTGCCTCCCAGGGCCACAGACAGGACAGAAACACTGAGGGGCTAAAGCGAGGCCCCAGTGGCCTGTGCCACTCAGAGGCCCGCAGACTCAGCCCCACCTCGTGGGAGCCCCTGATCCCCAGCTGCCCCCGTCCCGTGTGGCACGGCTGGCACACGCCCCACAGCAGCATTCGGCTGAGCCTCTCCCCTCGGCGAGGTCTGAAAGGGCAGCATCCTCGGCAGAAACATGGTCATGGGCAGCCATCTCACCATGGACACGGCTGTGACCACACCGTCCCTGGCAGCCACCTTACCGTGAACACGGCTGTGACCACACCGTCCCCAGCAGCCACCTCACTGTGGACACGGCTGCGACCACACCAGCCCCGGCAGCCACCTTACCGTGAACACGGCTGTGACCACACCGTCCCCAGCAGCCACCTCACTGTGGACACAGCAGTGACCACACCATCTCTGGCAACTGCCCTGTTTACGTGGGAGCGCCACCTTGCAGGGCCTTCGCTGTTTCTCCAAAGCAAAAAAATCGCCGCCCTCGAATGCCACTCAAAACTGCTGCCTTTAGAACATGCACAACACCGTGAGCTCCCTGCCCCTCTCTCCACCCCACCCAGCCGCCAAGGCTGAAAAACAATCGGGGTCTGGAACATTCCATTAAAAATCACATATTACAGCCAGAAAAAAAGACAAAACTCAGTCAAGACATCGAAGAGACAAAGGTTCTGACCTTAAAATGCACTTACAAAAAATTCATCCCTTGGGTCTATCTCTGCTTCAGCTAAAAACTTAAAGAGGAAAAAAGTAAAACATCTTTAATAATAACCCAGGAAGAATAACGGCAGTTGGCGGCGGGCGCGGGGACTGTGTCCACAAGCCGCCCGGGCGCTGAAGGGCGGGGGCGGCTCGCAGCCAGGCCTGTCCCCGGGTCCTCTGCCCACAGCCGTTTTCAGTTCACATTGTCTGTCTTTACCTTGGGGTCGAGTACAGTTCTCAGCCAGCCACTCTCCTTCAGCCTCCAGGCAAAGATGGGAGGGAAGTCATGTGAGGTTCTGTTAGGAATTTGGGTGGGCGACAGCGGGGGAGGGGCAGCAGAGCTAGAGTGGGAGACCAGATGGGGTGTCGGGGGCCCTTCCCAGTTATATATATGTATAATATTTATTTTTATGTACCTATCTATTAGGACTTGTTTCAGCTACATATGACAGCTAGGAAAAAATAACAGCAGCTTAAACAGTGGGAGTTTAATTCCCTCTCAAATAAAAGAAGTGTGGAGGCAGAAAGTCCAGCGCTGGCATGGTGGCTGGACAGTCACTGGGGACCTCACTGTTTTTGCTTGACCATCGTCAGCACCTGGCTTCCTTCCTCAAGGTTGCCTCATGGCCCAAGATGGCTGCCAGGGCCCAACCATCATTTCCGTATCCTCAGGCGGCAGAGGAAAGGGAGAGGAAAAGGGCATGCCCCTTTTCCTTAAAGGAGGCTTCCCAGATGTCCCACGTGACACTTAGGTTTACCTGGCCAGCTCCGAGAGTGGCTGAGAAAGGTCCCCTTTTAGCTGGAGACACAGCAGCCTAGAAGAAAATCGGGAAGGTGGTCGACATCAGGCAGGCGTGTCCCAAACTGCCGCAGGCTGCATTACCGCCAGGTCACGACAAGTCCCTGTGCCCTGCGCCCGCTGGCCCCGCCCTTCTCCATGGTTCCTGCCAAGTCCCCACCCTAGTTGCAGCCCTGTGGCCAATCCAGCTGCCCAGCGTGACCGTGCTGACAGCCTCACTGCACCCCATTCTCTTCCTGTTTCACACCCTCAGTGTGTGGGCGATGGGAGGGGGACAGGGCTGCCGGGGCTGAGGCTGGAAGTGAGGCGTAGCAACCGGGCACCCTCAGCCCCTGCGGCCTGCGTCCTGGCAGGCGCCGACCGCGGCCCTCTCTGTGCGCAGGTCCTGAGGCAGCATAGCATCAACCTCTCGGAGGAGGAGCTCTTCCACATCCTGGAGTACTACGACAAGTCACTGTCGGCAAAGATCTCCTACAACGACTTTCTCCGGGCCTTCCTCCAGTAGGTGCCCACCAGGGGCCTGTCCCCAACACCAATAAAATCATATGATCCAGGAGTTTTCAGGAACTTGCTGGAGAGTCTCCGGAAACAAAGCGCGTGCCCACCACGAGCCTGTGTCCTTCCCGTGGGGGGCCCCTGGCTGCGTGCTGCCCCGGCTCCAGCATTAGGGACGGCCTCTCCAGGTGGCCTTGAAGTCGCCCCCTGAGCCTCGGGACCCCTCCCTAGTCAGTTCGAGCAAATAAAAATGTTAGCCTTTACAGAAATGATTCTTGAGACTTTAAGAGAATCACCAATGCTAAAATACTTAAAACTCAGAATTTCTGGAGGTTATATTCGTGAGAGCCTGCTGGGTGCCTGAGGGACACCAGAGGCTCCCTCCAATCCACCGGGAGCGCGTCCCCCTCCTGGATCATATCTGTGTCCCTGCTGGGCTCCTCCACACTGCGGCCGCCTCTCTGCCCCCCAGGGGCTCAGACACCAGGCTGACATGCCCCAAGCGGCCCTCGTCTAAGTCAAGCCCCATCATGCTTCAGGTGGGGCACAGCCGAGCTGGCAGCTGATCAGAGCACCCACCAGGGACCTTTCCAGGAGGGACCCTTCCTTGGACATGACGGCGTCTGAAAGCTAGGAGGGGTTTTAATTCACTGCAATTCGTTCCACCTATTGTGAAGCAGAGGGAAAGGAAACAGAGTTTACTGCCTTGTGGAAGGTTCTGGAAGGAACTGAGGAGAGGAAGTAGCAGCGCTGCCCCTGAGCCCCGGGCTCGCGGGGCCTGGCAGTGGCTGTGGCTGCTTCTCCCCTTTCTGGTGCCTTCAGTGAGTCCTCAGGAAGCAGGAACAAGAGCTGACTGCCCTGCGGGCCCCCGGCTCTGCTGGCCATGCCAGCCCACCCTGTCCCACCAGCCACACTGCCTGGCAAAGTAGAGTTTCCACCCCGTTGTAGAGATGGAGACACTGAGGCCAATTCAGAGGGAGGGAAGGAAGCACCGTGGGACATGTGGCAGTGGCGGCTGGCCTGTGCCCATCAGCCAAATTCCCCCAACCTGGCAAGGGAGACATCAGGATGAGGCTGATGGGGGCTCTGGCAGGGCCATGTGGTAGGGACACCCTCAGCCCCAGAAGCTCTTCCTTCTCGGGGACGAAATCCCTTGGCCCCTGTGCAACTTACCTCTCTAGACTGAACCTCTGTTTCTGCATCTACAAAATTAAGATAATGACATGCCCTGACTTCCTCTTGGGACCATCCATCCTTGGGCCCAGCCAGCCAGCACACATTCCATGCCTAGACCAGGCACCAAGCACAGACCTGCTCCCTAGACCTCCCAGGACTTAGGTCACAGGCAATCTAAAGAGAAGGGGGGTCAAGACTGATTGGGGAGCCCCCCAGTCTATGGGAGCCCAAGGAGGCTCAGCCTTAGAGCTCGAAGCCTGGAACCAGACCTCAGGACAAGACTTCAGCAAGGGGTTGAGAAGGGGTGGCTCCAGTGCCCTCAGCCAGGAGGCCCAGAGGTCTCGGCCGTTGCCTGCAGGCATCGCCATGCTCCCACATGGGACCGCCTCACTTTCTTTTCCATGGGTCCTGTGTCCCAATCAGGTATCAAAAATGAAAAACCCACTAATAGAGATAAAGGTTGCCTTTGACAGACTCATTAGGAGATTCAACATCATCGAGGAAAGAATGAGTGAGCTTGAAGATAACAAGTATGCAAATTGAAATGCAAAGGGAGAAGAAGTGGAGAAATTTTTATGATTAGCAAAATATTTTTCAAAAGTAAGGAAAAATAATTTTATAGAATCAGAAAACTTGAAGATGGGTGAATTGAGATTATTCAGTCTTAAGAACAGAAAGAAAAAATAAAGGAAAATGAGCACAGCCTCAGAGATCAGTGGAGCACCATTAAGCACACGCACACACGCACACACACACTGGAAGTCCCAGGAGAGGAGAGAGAAAGGGGCAGAGAGAATATTTGGAGAAACGAAAGCCAAAAACTTCCCAAATTTGAAGAGAGACACAAATCTATGCGCCCAAGAAGTTCAACAAACTCGCAGGAGGGTAAACTCTTTGAGAGTAAACATATGGCCATCTCGATATATGCAGAAAAAGCACTTGACAAAATTCAGCATTAATGCATTAAAAAAAAAAAAACTTTCAGCAAACTGGGAACAGAAAGAAACTTCCTTAACTGAATAAAAGACATTTACAAAAAAAACTACAGCTAACACGATAGTGAACGGTGAGAGACTGAATGTTTTCCCTCAGATCACGAACAAGGCAAGAATGTCCTCTGTCGTCTCTTTTAATCGACGTCGTACTGAAAGTCCTAGCCAGTGCAATCAGGCAAGAAAACTGAAAAGGAAAAAGAAAAATGGAAAGGAAAACGTAAAATGTCTCTTTGTAGATGACATGGATGTCCATCCACATAGGAAATTCCAAAGAACCTACCAAAAAAGCTAACTAATACAGACGTTACTCATGTGCCTACGTACCTACAGGGAACAGCTGGGGTGAGAAGTTTTTTTAAATACTATTTTACTACCTGCCCCCCGCCCAATTCAACATCATTGAGGAAAGAATGAGTGAGCTTGAAGATAAGTATGCAAATTGAAATGCAAAGGGTATAAATTAGGTGCTCAGGTATAAATTAACAAAATGCATACAGGATCTGTATGATGAAAAATGCAAGCATGAATGAAAGAAATCAAAAACCTAAATGAGTGGAGAGAAAAATAATTTTCATGAATTGTAAGACTCAATGTTTGTTAAATATCACTTCTCTCCAGTTTGATCTGTAGATTTTATGCAGCCCCGACCACAATCTCAGCAAGCTTTATATACGTCGAGTTAACGAAAAAATGTACACGAAAAGGTAAAGGAGCTAGAATAGCCAAAAACAGTTCTGAAAAGGGGGACAAATTAGAGCACTCACATTATCCAATTTCAAGATTTACCCACAAAGTTATAATAATAGAGTACGATATTGGTCATTAAAAAAAAAGAAAGAAAAAAAAGACATACATATAGATCAATGGAACAAAATAGCCCAGAAATAAACCCACGCAAATATAGTCAACTGATTTTTGACAAATGTGCAAAGGCAAGTCCGTAAAGAAATAGTGTTCATATGCAAAAACATGAAACTTGACACATACTTCACACCTTGTACAAAAATTAACTCGAAATGCATTATAGACCTAAATGTAAGACATAAAACTATAACACTTCTACAAGGAAACAGCAGAGGAAATCTGCATACCCTTGGGTTTTCTAGATACTATACCGAAAGCACAATCCATAAAAGAAAAAAAAACTGAAAAATTGGACTTCGTCAAAATTAAAAACTTTTGCTCTGAGAAACCGTTAAGAAAACAAAAAGACGATCCATAGACTGGAAGAAAAGATTTGTAAATCACATTTTCAGTTAAGGACTTGTACCCAGAGCATTAAAAACTCATAAAAACAAGCAACCTATTAAAAAAAAAAAAAAAAAAAAAAAACAAGCAACCTCATCTTTTATGGAAGGGGACAAAAGATCTGAACAGACACTCCACAAAAGAATACATGTGAATGGCAAATAAGTATGTGAAAGGATGTTCAACATCGTTCATCACTAGGGAAACAGAAATTAAAACCATGATGAAATACAACACAGGCCTACGCGAATGGCTAGAACTTTTTAAATGGACAACGCCAAATTCTGATGAGGATGTGGGCTAACAGGAATACTCACGCGTTGCCAGTGGGATGGCAAAATCATACAGCCGTTTTGGAAAATGGTGTGATTTAGAAGGAGCCAAACAAAGGGATTTTTCTGATGGAAATATTCTTCTTCTAATACATAACCCTAGACTCGTCATGAGAAAACATTGGACAAACCCAACTGAAAGTATGTTCTACAAAACACTCCACCAGTGTTCTTCAAAACTGTCAAGGCCATAAAAATTAGGAAAGACCAAGAAACTATCACGGACACGTGACGACCAAACGCACGCGGAACTGTGGGTTGGATCCAGGGACACAGAGAGGACGGCAAAGTAAAACTATTGAAATGCAGTACAGAATATAGTTTAATAGTGGTATAATTTATACCTGAGCACCTAATAGATGTTAATTTCTTAGTTTCGATGAAGGCGCCGTGGTTGTTTAAGATGCCAACATCAGGATGAAAGGTATAGAAGAACTCCGTACTATCTTTACAATTCTGTAAATCTAAAATTATTTCAAAATAGTTTCTTACAAATGGAAAAATCATTTCCTGTTGTTCAGGGCCCAGCCAGACTCCCTCCAGGAAGCTCTCTGTGATCTCCCCATACACTGGATTTCGTCTTCCTCTGGGCCCCCAAGCCCGACCCCATCTGCCACTCGCTGGGTCCCAAGCACGTGAGATGGGGAAGGGCTCAGCTGCTTCTCTGGGGTCTGACGAGCCTTGCAGAGCACACGGCGAGCTTCCACACAGCGGGGGCGTAACCCCACTTGGACGTCCTCACAGCCCATGCCTTCAGTGGGACGGTGAGAACGAGGACCCTGGAATGTCTAAGGCCTTCCGTGAAAAGACCCCCAGTGGCCAGGCAGGTATGGGCCCGGCTGGGAGCTGTAGGTGGCCTTAGGGGAGAGCACTGGGTGAAGCCCTTGTCCGCAGAGCATGTCACCCCCACTAGTTTATTCAGGGGGCTGAGGCAGGAGCCTCCTGAAAGAAAAGGCCTGGGAATCTGGTGCCCGCGGAGGTTCAGGAATCAGCTCCATGGAAGCCGGAATGCAGGAAGGCAGAGCGGGGTGTGGGGTCCCTCAGAGGACACTTAGCATTAGGGCAGAGGGAGAAGGAGAGGGAGGGGACAGCTCACTGGATCGCCGTGGGCAGTGGGAGGGTTATCTGGGCCCCCCTCATGCCGTGGGAAAAGACGGCTGTGAGTACATGTGCACCCAGAGTGCTGGACCACCAGGAGCTGGGGAGCCCGGCGCCCCGGCACCCCCTTCACCAGACAGATCCAACCCACACAGATCCTGTCTACACTGAAGGCAGCAGGATCCTGTCTACACTGAAGGCGGCAGACCGTGGGGATTTGCAGCAGCTGCATCTCAGTAGAGCATGGACCCCGGGGCGGCACAGCAGCCCCTGCAATATGACAGCACTACCAGAGGGGGCTGCAGTCATGGAGGGCCCCTGGCTGGCTGGGGGGCCCTGCTCAAGCTCACAGATGGGGAGCCAAGGCCAGACAGGACGGGTTGTTGTGGGCACGAGTGAGGGGAACTCTTTGAGGGAGCAGGTTAACGGGGGCAGTCTGAGGACGGAGAGGCTCATGAAGAAGACCATCATGGTCCGCCCCAGGCTGCTGCTCCTGCTGCCCACACGCCCCTCCTTCCTTGCCCCCCGGACACCTCCCCTACACATCCCAAAGGAATCTCCAGCCCAAGAGTCCCGAACAGAACACAATGTCCCTCTTCAAACCCATCTTTCCACTCCCATGCTCTGCCTCCATGACTGGCCGCCAGCCTCCGTCATCATCGATCTTACCTCCTCAGCTACCTACCTACCTGCCTACCTACCTCCGCCACCACTGCCACTTCCCTCACCCGAGCCAGGCCCATGGGAGGTGCTCAGTGAATGTGGAGTGGATGATGGATGGATGGATGGATGGATGGATGGATGGATGGATGGATGGATGGATGGATGGGTGGATG
>NW_006440626.1:1825174-1829985 GCF_000325575.1 Pteropus alecto
ATGGGGGTGTGGGTGGATGGGTGAGTGGATGGATGGGTGGATAGGTGAGTGGGTGGGTGGGTGGATGGAGGGATCAGTGGATGAATGGGTGGATGGATAGAAGGGTGGATAAGTCAATGGGTAGGTGAGTGGGGGTAAATTGATGAATCAATGGATGGATGAAAATGGCAGAATTTTTGCAGTTTAGGGAGCTCTGAGGCTGGAGTCATTATACTTGCCAGTATTTTTCTTGGGCCACACCCGGCCCCCTAGCTTGATGAGTGCACTAGGTTGAACAAGCTGTTTCCAGGAAGACGCCAGGGCTAAGGCGGTCGGGAGGCACTCTGTCTGGGGCATCAGGCAGTCGAGATATCCGAACCCCACAGGGCACAGAACTCCCCATGCCAACCTCCTCCGAGATGTCCCCTCCCCCGGGGATGTCAGTCGCTGATACGTGGCAGGTCTTTGGCCTCGGAGCTGTGCCGGGACTCAGGGCTCGCCTGGAAGGGTGTCGCTCCTCACCCACGCGCCCTACATGACGCCCAGACGTACCCGAGGAGAGGCGCCACACGGACTTCTCTTCCTTTTTACAAAGACTTTATTGTCTGACATGCTTGACCAAAAAAATTACAGCCACAATCAAGTTGTGCCAGAATGATTGGGGAGCACGCCGCCATCTTTCACACCGCAAGGGCTTCTAATGAATTTTCTCTCGGAGTAACAGCTGCCTTCATAACTTTTCTTTTCCACATAAAAATACACCATGTTCTGAAGATGCCTTAGGAAAAACATTTTTTTAGGTTTATAGATCTTGGTCCACATAGAGATGTAGCAGAGGCAGCTGAAAGGGCACTGTGTTTTCTGCACCCCACGTGTGCACACGCCTCGTGTCGGGGGCCTCCCCGGAGGCCTCAGAGACATCGCCGGCCACCAAGAGCCACATCGGCCGAGCACCCCACAGAGCAAAGCTGGCCTCGGCCGAGGCTGTGCCGCTGCCAGGCTTCTCACCCGTGCCCCTCGGCCCACGGGCAGCCCGGCTCGAGCTGGAAGGGAATCACCATCTTCCAGACCCCGGGATGCTGGGCTCACAGAACAGGATCCCGCAGGCCTCCAGGGACTCTCTCTGAGGAAAGAACCGCACAGGTTCCAACAGGACCTTTAAATTTAAAGAGAGAGCCTTGGACCATGCACTGCCTTGCAGGGCGGAGCTCTGCGTGATGGTAGAGTAGGGGCTGTGAGGCCAGAGACCGAGGCTCCAGTCCCGACTCCGCCCCTTTTGAGCTGTGCACCCTCAGGCAAGTCCCTTCACCTCTCTGATCTTAATCTCTTCATCTCTAAAATGAGGCCAGTAGTACCCACCTTGCAGGACTGGCTGAGGACAAACCGAGACTGTAGCGGCAAGGGGCTCGTTAAATGCTGGTTCCCAGGGAGTGAGGCGAGTAGGGCCCTCTCTCAGGTGCATGGCTAAGGGGGTACCCCAAAACTCAGTAATGATGATAAATGATATTACCTTAACATAATGTGGTTGAATCAAAATTAATGCAGAAAAAAAGAATCCACGATGAACAAAATGCCAACATTTTAAATAAAAGCAGAATCCGACCCGGCACGTGCCCATCCTGCCTCACCTTAATCAGGCACGGCTGGTTCCCTCTCCTGCAGAGGTTCAGCCCGAACCCCCCAGTCCCGATTTAAAAAAGAAGTCCCCTACGTGGAGCTGCTAGAGCCCAGGGCCCACTCTGCCACTGTGCCACACTCCCAATTACGGGACCGGCTGGTACTGGAGCAACAAGGACCGTGACCCATTCGGCCTTCCTCCACTGTGGGCATGCCCCGTAGAATGGCACACGGGAAATCACACCAACGGACAGAAGCCCCATTTGAGGACAGAAATGAGAAACACGGGATCCACTTCCTTAAATTAAGAGGGGTGTGCATGTGGGGGTGGGGTGCACGTCCACATGGGCAAATACGTGTGGCAGGGTTGCCTCAGCCTTTGCACCCCCAAGCTGTTGAGTTCTGCGGAGCAGCACAGCCCCCATGGGGTCAGCCATGACTTAGAACCCTTCAGCCAGTCCTGGGGACTCAAATGGCTCCTTCTGTAGAACCACCCCCCCGAAGCGTCCAGGCTCCAAGCGAGTGCCTGGGATACTCAGGTCATTGTTCAAGTCAGCAAAGATGCCCACAGGAAGAGAACGGGGACAGCACCAGGCAGCAGCGTGTTGGCCAGGTGCAGTCCAAATTCCTGAGATGTCCCCGAACGCTCCTCCGGAGGGCCTCCGCCACCAAGCAGGCCTGCCTCTTCTCCAGCCTGGGAGAGAGGAAGGGCTGTCTGTGCCAGACTAGAAACCCCCCTCCCCCATCCCTGGGGCTGGCAGCCACACGGGCCCTCGGTTGGAGGGAGATTTTGTGCAAGAACTTCCAAAATCGGTCCAAGAGCAGCAGCTTCCCAAACCCACAAGGGCGTCCGACTGAGCAGGATGAAGGTTCGGTCATTTCCCAAGCAGGGCGGGGCCGCGGGCCTGCCAGTCCTTCAGCGAGGTACCGACAGAACGCACACGCAGGAAACGGGAAGGAGCACAGAAACCCTGGCAGAGACACGCAGGGTCCCGACTCCAAGTGACAGACAGCAGGCTGGAGAGTCAGGGGTGGTTTTCTTCATTCCGAGGCCTCGACTCATCTGCTGGGCTGGTCCCCGTGACCAGATGGGTCGTCCGCGTGAAAGGGAGGGTGGCTCGGGGTCCGTGCTCTTGGCCAGGCGTACGCGGCCGCTGCGGGCAGGAGGGGCTGGGCCAGCAGGGACAGTCAGGAGTTCCGGGGCGTGGGGAGGTCGATGACTATGGGTGGGTTCACGGGCTGGTAGTTCACGGTACACACAGACGCATTCACGTAGGTGGTCGTCCCATCTGCCATGACACCATACCCTGGAAAGTAAGCACACGCCTGTCAGGGCTGAGGGGCAGAGGGTGCTGGCCAGTGGCTGTCAGCCACATGGGCTGGCTATGTCAGCTACTAAACTCTCATTTGTCTCTAAGATTTGTCTCTAGGATTATGACAGAGGCTCTTCCCCAGCCTGCTGTGAGGACCAAACGAGATAATAACCCATGTATCCTGTTCAACCCAGTGCCTAGAAAGCATACGGTGACGTCATCGACATCCCCATCATCACCAGCACCATCTCTGTCATCACCGTCATTGGCTCTGCCTCTGCCCCCATTATACCATCTTCCTGCCACGTCCGCTCGCTAGAATCCTCCCCATCTTTCAGCTCAAATCACCTGCAAACCGGAAGAGGCACTTTTCCTCCCCGTGCAGGTTACTGGTTCTTCGGGGCCCCCATTTGGCCCATACGATCATGCGGGGGTTTGGTTTGGATCACATACAACCTTGGACCTAATGGCACTACATGCCCACAGTAGGGCTACAGAAAATGACATGAGCATATGAGTTGTCCATCTGTCCCACGACCTCTCAGATTCTGCCTTCGATGGCTCGCTTACTGCCCAGCAGTCTGTGAGCTCCTCAGGACAGGAGAGGTCTGATCACCCCTGTCCCCTGAGAACGCCATGCAGAGACCCTCAGGGAAAGGTCTGAGGCATGTTTGCTTCTAAGCTGGAAAACGGTCTGATGTGGACGAGGCACGTGTGAGGCCCAGCGGCCCTGGCCCAAGGCAGACGGGGGTTCAAGAGGCCAGGAGACAACCCACGTGTCCCCACGCCCCACGGGAGCCCAAGTGCTTCCTGGAAGGTGGGATGGGACGGGGGGACCTTTGCTGGGTGGGAACAAAAGGGAGGGTCCGCCTAACTTGAAATCGGGCTCCGGTGCGGAAGCCTGAGATCTAGTAAGGAAAGCCCACGTGCAGTGACAGGCCAGGGTGTGGGAGGGTGGGCGGTCAGGACTGGAGCCAACGCCACCTGTCACCATCCCAGCCAACCTGCCCACTGTCTCTCAAGGTAAAGCAAACATGTGGTCACAGCAATTGGTCCCAGCCCCCCAGGACAGAAGCCAGAATGCCACGTCCGTGTGGCCCATGTGGGCCACCATCGAGGGCCCGTGTGGCTGCCGGCCCCAGGTGTGTGGTGGTGGGAGGGAGATGCACGAGAGCCTCGCAGGCAGGCAGGCAAGCAGCCCTCACATTCATCAAGCACCTACTGTGTGCTGGGCCACGGGGATGGAAGCAACAAGACAGGGCCACCGGCCTTGAGGAACTCAGTGTGTCCACCAAATCTAACGCGTCCTCCACATCACGTCCAAATGTCCCCTCCTCCAAAACATCCCCTGCCCATCTCCTGAAGACTCCCCGCTGGAGGCACTGCAGAGTTTCAGGGTTCCAGGAAAGTAAGACTGACCCCTTGTTTTGCCTGCCTTTGCATCCGTCTCCCTATAATTATACATTTCAGTAAGAGCTAACTGACGGCCGACGGACGGATGAGGTTTTACAAAGCATGCGTTAGAAACAGGCTATTTCCCTCCACTAGGTCAGGGAGGAGGTGACTGAGTGGCAGAGGGGCGAGGTGGCCCCTCCGAAGGGCCGTGAGGAGCCTGTGGCGCGGACGGGCGCCTCCCCCAGCCCACGCACCGACCTTCATGGATATGGCCGAAGACATGCAGCCGCGGCTGGACACGCCTCTGCACGGTGTTGAGAAGCTCCACGCAGCCCACACGCTGCATCTTCTTGGGGACCCAGTCCAGGAAGCCTGTGCCGGGGAGACAATGGGGGGCAAGCACTCCGGCCGCCGGCCCCGTGGATGCCAAGAGGCAGCCGCTGCAGCCTCGGAGGCACAGAGGTCCCGGACTCACGAGGCCAGCCCCGCAGGACGCTCTCCCCAGCC
>NW_006440626.1:1834783-1838484 GCF_000325575.1 Pteropus alecto
TCACCCCCACCTTCATCACCATCACATTCATCACCGTCATCCCCATCAGTATCATCACCATCATCATCACCAGCACCATCACCACCTTCATCACCACATTCATCAACACCATTACTATCATCACCATCACCACCATCACCTTCACCATCACCATCATCATCATCATCACCATTATCACCACACAGGCAAACATATTTTATAGGAACATGCTTGTCCCTTTACAATTTGGGGGGATGGGAACAACAGAACAGGTAGCTTTATAGTCTTGTCAAAACACATCTTGATCACCACCATCACCACCATCACCACCATCACCATCACCATCATCATCATGACCATCATCACCATCACCATTACCACCATCACCATCACCATCATTATTATAGACACCTCCTGAAACCCACCCATGGGGCCTGGATGAAAAACGCCTCTGGCCTAGGACAGAGTTTTTCAAACTGCATTTTGATGAGTCACAACTGCATTTTAAAAAATAAAAAAGAGAATAGAAAACATCAGAGTATATCACAGCAGGGAATGGATACTTCAGTTAAATATATTTATATTTAAATAGATACCCAGAGCCGTGTGTGTGTGTGTGTGTGTGTGTGTGTGTGCGCACGCGCGCGCTGAGTCACAATGTTTTTCCTGCCATGAGTCCTGGTCAGAAACGCTGACTGTCCTGTTCCAGAGAGGCCAAGGCCTCTCCCGCCCTGACACCCCGAGCTCATGGCTCTGACATTTCCGGAGCCCTGGGGAGCTGGACATACTCAAGCCTGCTCTGGCCGAGGCTGGGCATCACCACAGGGCAGGCTGCAGCAACACCTAAAGCCACGCCCAGGGCCACCTCCTTGGAGCCTCCAGCCCCATCGGCCTGCGGGGGAAGGAGCAGTGCGCTTCTGGAACTGACTCCTAAACACGGGACCCATTTTTCAAAAATCTAATCAAATATTTACAAGACAAGACGAGGCCTCATCATTATGGAGAGAAGACGTGATTAGTTCCTGGGAGCCACAGCAAGGAGCGGCTTCTTGAAAAAGACACTTAGAAATACACCAGAGACCACAGAGGCCCAGGGGCCCGACCCAGCTGGGCCCTTGCCTGCCCCGCCTTCCCCTCACCCAGCACTAGTGCACCTTCCTCTGGGGGTGACAGCTCCCCGACAGATGCACCTGCCTGGTTCTTGGAAACACATCACCTCGAATCCTGGGAAGCTAGGATCCACCCTGCCCCCAGACACACACACGAGAGGTTGCCCCACACCCCGATATCACGCAGCGTGTACTAGGCAGTGCCAGGTGGAGAAGCAGGCGTCAACAGGCCGGGATTCGGGACGGCTGCTACTGCGCCTCCTGCCTCCCTTGCCGCCCCCCGTCTCACCCCCATGTCCCGTCCTCGAGGCCATCAGATCCACAGGCCTTGCCCGCAGCATCTGGGCTGGGGGAGCAGGGCAGCCCTGGGGAGGGGGGCGGCCTTCTGTCCCTGCAGTGGGTGGAAAGGGCACTGAAGGTGACACCAGACCCCCTGGTTCAGCCCCTGGGCTGGTCACTGCCCCTCCCCCGACTCGCGCAGAATGGGACAGTGACACCTATACCCCCATGACGGCGGGGAGGGGCCTTCCTGCTCGGCGCTGTACCCCACCACCTGACACGAGGGGGAGGGGCAGAGGGCCGGAAGGAGGAAGTGGGGGAGAGGGAAGGTTTGAGAGGGTTGCTCCTTCCTATCGCCCAGAAGCTCTGTCGACGAGAGAATGTGATCTTCTGGCTTTTATTAGAATCTGTGGGGCACAGGAAGGGTCAAATCACGCACGGGACAACCAGAGGGGACAGTTCCCGGGATGGCTGCTGGCTGGGGAGCTCCCTCCTTGGGCTGGGGACCTTTTCAAGTGTTGGCAGAAGCAAGCGGCCAGAGGGTGGGGGCCACAGCAGCGGGACAGACGGACTCTTCCAGGGACCATACGAGGCCAGGAAAACCAGCCGGCCCCATCTACGATGCTGCCCAGGTCTCTGCCATGAGAAGAGGAGACGGAGGGGTGGTGTCCGTCCTTACTCAAGGTGACGTAGGCCCCAGGCCCTCCCAGCATGCTGCATTTGGTCGCGCGACCCTTGTCCGGCAAGATTCTTTGGGGCCAGAGGTGAAGTGCAAGGCCACCCGGGGTCCGGGCATCACAGGGCCCCGCAGGGCCTCGCAGGGCCTGTCATGTGAGCAGCAGGATCCGGCCCGCCCGTCGCTGCCCCCACCCGCCCAGGGCCGCCGCGGTCTGAGACCCACGAATGGCCGAGATGCAGTGCTGGGCACTGCGGGGACCAGGGTGCCCTTGTCCAACACAACCCAGCCCCTCCACCACGAAGTGCCCCGAGCCCTATGTCCCAAGCCCCATGTCCCGGACACGTCACAGGCCCCAGGCAGGCCAGAGGAATCAGAATTCCAACTGAGCGATGGAGGCGGCTTTATGTCCTGAATTTCTGTCTTTCTGTTCTAAAGTAACCATTGGAATAATTTTCTTACAGAATGATAGTTGCCATGACAACCAGAGCAAATTTTCCTGTTCTGAAACAGATGTCTCATTTAGTTGAAAATTAGAATGTGAACAAACCCATGGGAAAAATTAATTCAAACTTTAACAGAGCGCTGAATACAATGTAATCTCTCAGAGGTTAACCCCTTAACAGCTTTCCCGTGCGCTGGCGGTAACCTCCGCACCACGTCTAATTACGCCGGCTTAGCCAATATAAGTGACCTCCTGGCGGCCAGTCATTAAGCGGGTCCCCCGAAGCCAGCGTTCCGTCTCTCCGAGCCGCCGATGGGAGCGGGCGGAACCTCGCTCCAGAGAACGGCTGGAGCAGGGCGCTCGGGGTTTGCTGCCCCAGGTGAGGCGCACGGCCTCTCGGCAGGAGGGTGTACCTGGCGTCCTGGGGTACAGCCACCCCATTCCCTGGGGATGCTGGGGTGGGGGCGCAGAGGAAGCCCAGGGTGCCCTTGTGTGGGGCGGGCCCAGTGGTATACCCTGGCCAAGGCCCGATGCCCGGAGAGTGGACTGTGGGGGGCGGGGGGGTGTCCCTCGATAGGACTCCAACGGACACAGGCACAGCTCCAAAGGCTCTCCACAAGCCACCGATCCTCACAGCCTCCCTGGGGAGGCAGCTGCATCACGACCCTGGTTTACAGATGCAGAAACTGAGGTATAGAGAGGTGCAGACACTCTCTGGCCCAGGGTTAGCTGGTGACAGAGAGACATAGCCAGGGCTCGAACCCAGACCACAGATTCCAGAGCCTGGACACTCAGCTCCCACCCCAGAATTATGGAGATAAGACCAGGCGACTCTCCTTCCCCAGCACGCTGCCCTTTACCAGGCACTTTCACGTATTGGCTCAGTTGACCCTCAGGACAAAGGCATGGGAAAGCCCCCATTTAAGAGACCAGGAAATGGTGACACTGAGAAGCCAGGCGGCGAGAACACAGAGGAGGCGGAAGGGCCCTGACCCAGGGCTCCTTCCTGTGCCCGACGGACAGGTGACATAGGCAGGACCCTGCTGGGTGGCCAGGCCACAGGCTTCCCCCTTCAGTGGTAACTGCTTGCCCCCTCTGGCCATGCCAGGCCCCTCTGAGCCGGCAGGACAGGGAGGAAGCCCCCTGCCGCACACCCGACTTGTCCTCCTCAGCTCTGCTGCCACGCCCCTTTGGACCATCCGCTCAGACTTCC
>NW_006440626.1:1839102-1840375 GCF_000325575.1 Pteropus alecto
CACCCCCTCCCCAGAGCCCAGGCGGCCACGAAGCCCAGAGGCCTAGAGCAGGAGCTAGAACAGTGCGCGGGGTGTCGCCATCGGCCGAACAGCCCATTCTCTTACCCTCCCACGACCTGCCTGCCCAGGTGGAGTCATGTGCCCATTTCACAGATGCGGCCTCAGGGCCGAAGCCAGACCCAGGATGCTCACAGCCTCTGCTGCACCTTAGCCTTCTGTCTCCCCTGGGGGACCCTCCCCGCCTCCCCAGGCAGCCATTCCCGAGGGCGGGGGCCTGGCAGCTGTCCTCGGCCCCAGGCCCGTCCTCTGCGGGAAGAAGGGCATGGCCTTGTCCGGCGGACCTGCTGCGGCCCAGGTGTCCTCACTTCCGTCCCTCATTCTTACAGGCGTGGAAGCGGCAGTTTAAGGGGGCAGTGACCTGTCCTCCCGACAGCCTTGCCAAGCCCTCAGGCCAGGTCCGTCCCCCCTCCCCCACTCCCCAGCCAACCACTCATCCTGACCTCCAGCCCGTTTGTCCTTCCACAGCCTCAAAGGCCAGGCTTTCCCAGGCCACTTCCAGGGAGCCAGCCACAGCCTCTCCCAGTATTGAGGACATCGCAGGTGACGATGACACCTGTCACCGACCCTCAGTGCCTCCTGGGACACTGCCAGCATCCCGGTCAGCTGTGCTCCGTTCCACAGCAGGAGAAACTGAGGCTCAGAAGTCCCTGACCTGCTAGATTCCCCAGGCAAATTCATGCTGACCCGCTCCACGGGCAGTTCTCTGACTCCTGGGGACGTCCCACAGTCCCAACCTCCACCCCACCTTCCCAGCTCCGATGGAGAGAGGTTTGCCTCGCCCCTTCTCTCTGCATTTCTCTGGCTGGGAGGCTGAGGGAGTGGCTGAGGTGCCAGCAGGGGTGCCAACTCCACCCACCCATAGGGGCTGATGGCTGCTAGAGAGGGGGCAGGGCCACACAGAGCCAGCAACACATCCCCCAGGACTGTCAATCATGTACCTCGCCTGGGCACACAGCACTTAGGGCAAGGCGGCATCAAGATAAGTGGAGTGGAAGAATGGGCCCCTTTGTCATTCGTAATTAACTTGCCCCCACCCTTCCGACTGCAGAATCATTCATCTTTTGTTTCACTGGGACTCTGCTGGGAGCAGGCAGGTGATTCGTCTCAGACGTTAATCTGTAGAATCGTGTGCAGACGTGTGTTGGGGGGCCCTCTGTAAGGAAAACAGCAGCAACGTGAAACTGAGAAAGATAAGAATAGGAAAGGGGTGTGT
>NW_006440626.1:1840700-1874993 GCF_000325575.1 Pteropus alecto
GTGTGGTTGTACGGTGTGTGGTTGTGTGGTTGTGTGGTGTCTGTGTTTGGCGTACGTGTGGTTGAGTGGTGTGTGTGTTTGAGTGATGTGCGTGGTTATGTGGTATGTGTGGTTGTGTGTGTATGGCATGTGTGTGTGTTTGTGTGGCATGTGTGTGGTTGCGTGGGGTGTGTGTGGTATGTGTGGTTGTATAGCGTGTGTGGTTCTGTGATGTGTGTGTGTTTGTGTGCTTGTGTGGTTGCGTGGCATGTGTGGTTGTATGTGTTTGTGTGGTGTGTATGTGGTTGTGTGGTTGTGCGGCATGAATTGAGAAAGATAAGAATAGGAAAGGGGTGTGTGGGAGGAGGGGGTACGGGGGTGCAGAAGAGAGTGTGTGAGAAAGTGTGTACAACCGCACTGAGAGAGAAACATCCGTGTAAATACGTGTGAGAGTATGTGAGAGTCTGTGGTGTGGGAGGCCGTGCACGTGTGTGCTGTGTGCATGTGCCCTGTCTGCGCGTTGTGTAAGTTATGAGTGTATGTGTGTGTACGTGTGTTGTGTGTATACATGCATGTGTGCATGTGGCTGTATGTGTAAATGTGTGTACACATGTACGTGTTGTACTATACATGTGTGGCATGTACTTGGTTGTGTGTGGTTTGTAGCATGTGTGTGTGTGTGTTTGTGTTTGTGTGGTGTGTATGTGGTTGTGTGGTTGTGCGGCATGTGTGTGTGGTATGTGTGTGGGTGTGTGGGTGTGGTTTTGTGGTTGTGTGGCTGTGTGGTTGTGTGGCATGTGTGTGGTTGTGTGGCATGTGTGTGGTTGTGTGGCATGTGTGTGGTTGTGTGGCATGTGTGTGGTTGTGTGGCATGTGTGTGGTTGTGTGGCATGTGTGTGGTTGTGTGGCATGTGTGTGGTTGTGTGGCATGTGTGTGGTTGTGTGGCATGTGTGTGGTTGTGTGGCATGTGTGTGGTTGTGTGGCATGTGTGTGTGTGTTTGTGTGCTTGTGTGGTTGCGTGGCATGTATGGTTGTGTGTGGTATGTATGTGGTTGTGTGGTTGTGCGGCATGTGTGTGTGGTGTGTGTGTGTAGTGTGTGGTGTGTGTGTGTGGTTTTGTGGTTGTGTGGCTGTGTGGTTGTGTGGCATGTGTGTGTGGTGTCAAGGCTGAGTCTGTGGTTGTGTGGTTGTGTGGTGTGTGTGTGGCGTGTGTGTGGTTGTGTGGATGTGTGGTTGTGTGGCATGTGTGTGTGGCGTGTGTGTGGTTGTGTGGTGTGTGTGTGGTTGTGTGTGTGGTTGTGTGGCATGTGTGTGTGTGGCGTGTGTGTAGTGTGTGGCCTGTGTCCAGGCAGCACAGCATGGGCCGGGGACAGGGATTTCTCCCCCCGCAGACCCTGCAGACCGCCCGCTGTGGGAGGCCGGCAACCATAAGCTCCGGTGCAGGAAGCGGAAGAGACATGGGCAGCAGCTCAGGACCACTGCGCTGGACACTGTCGGTCCTCGGGGCCCTCTCAACCTGTCTCCTGCCAGCCAGACCGGCCGGTGCCCCCAAGGGGAGCTTGGCCCGAGAGGCTGGCCGCACGGCTCCCCCAGACGGCCTCTGGACTAGGTCTGGGCTCCACACGGCAGGGCAGGGATCCCGCTGAGGGCCCCGCGGTGCCTCGACCAGCAGCTCTGCGTGGCCCACTCATCTTCCCCCTTGCACGGCCCCGGGGGAGAAACCGAGTCCGCTTCCCACGTACGGGACCCGGGGTCAGGGGGACCATGTCGCTAAGAGCGCCAGGGATCCAGGACTCCAGAGGCCAGCCCTGTCTGGGTTCTGCAGCCTGGCAGGGGCTCCCAGAGGGCTGGTGCCAGGGGCAAGCTGGGAAGCAGCGACCAGGGATGCTGCCCCCTGGGCTGGTCGAGGCTGGCTGCCCCCAAAGCTGACCAAGCCCGGCCACCAGGCTGGAACTCAGCGCTGCCTCTGCCTGGGGCAGAGACCTCGGGCCAGTCGCCGGACATATTCGAGCCTCCCTCATCCCTCCACACAATGAGAATTAAAAGAATCCTGCCTTGCCCCGTTGCCAGGCAGGTTAAATGGGACAATCCTGTGGCCGCTCACGGGAACTCTGCTGGAAGAAGGGCCTCGGGTACCTGCAGGGGAGGGAGTCCGCCTCTCCTGCCCAAGCACACGGGAGGCCACGGGCCCAAGCTAACACCTAGAAATGAGAGATAAAGTGTAACTCATGCAGCTTTAGATGCACAGAGACTGCCAGCCTCAGGTCCCTGGCCCGGCCTACAGCTGGGCCCCCGGGGGCTTCGGGGCAAGAGCAGACGAGAAAAGGCCGCCCGCTGACCACAGGGAGGCAGGACACCTCGGCAGAGGCACGGACTTCTGTCCGTGGCTTGTCCTCATGGCCAAGGAAGCCCTAAGCCAAGAAACAGCCCTAACAGGGTCCCTGGCTGTGCACACCCACAGACTAAAGCACGCACCATTCCAAGGGGCGCCCCCAAACCGGCTACACCCCTGAACTGGGTTGCCCACCGAAACATAAGCATACAATCCAAAATCACAACACCCCAAACACCTCTGAGAATGACTGGCGAGAAACTAAAAACCAAACGTTTGCTGATGTAAAAGATTTTTTAAGAGACAGAGAGAAGGACTCTGTTTCAGGCACTTGGAGCGGAGTCCCAGACCCGCCATTCCTCAGGCAGAGCCAGAAGCAGGAACCGAGGGCCCGGGGCACAGCGCAGGGGGTGCCCATCCAAACTGGGCTCCCCGAAAGGGTGGCGGCCTCAGAGTCAGGGCAGAGCATGGTCATGGGGCAGGGGGCCCCGTGGGCAAAGCTGGCCTTGCTGCTGTCACCCACGGCCATCGGGCCGTGGCTGGGGACAGCGGGGGCAGGGAGGCTGTTTCAGGTGTCAGAGCCGGCCAGGACCTGCTCCCACCTCGCGTTCAGTCCCCAGGCCCCAGTCACATTCTGGTGAGAAGCATCTGTGAGGCAAGCATCTGTGGGGGTCCACGTATATCACCCTCGGTTCCGTTTTTTTAAAAAATATATATATTTCACCAAGTTAGAAAAGCAGCATTTTAGCGCCTCTCTGTGCACAGGGCAGGCGGGCTCCCCTCCTTCCTGTCCAAGCCCAGGTGGGCTCTTAGCCACGATGGGACCTTAAGCAAGGCCCGTCACCTTGGGGGCCTCAGCCTCCTCAGCTGTACAGTGGGGACAAGGGTCAGACCTCGAGATTCGAGCAGCTCGAGTCGGCGCCTCCAGGAAGCAGTGGGAACAGTTCTGGGACCACTGTGGCATCAAGGAGCACACCCTGAGCTCCCGCAGGGGACCAGTGTGAAGTCCCCAGGCTGCTGGGTTCCTGTCCCCACCCCACCCCATGGCTAGCTGTGTGCACACGGAGAAGGAAGGACATCGAAGGTTCATGCTAGAGCCCACCCCAGCCGGTCCAGGGGCCACCCAGCGCCCCCTCCACACACCTCCACTGGCTGTATGTAAACGACCTTGATCTCCTCGCCCCCGTCCCCGCTCTGGAGAGTGCAGGCAGAAAGCTGTAGAGATTTGGGGATGAGGGGGACCACCGTGTATTGAATGTCTACTGCGTGTGGAACAGTTTACACACATGACCTCCTTATATCCTAAGAACGACCTGATAAGGGGGCTATCCCTACTGTCACGTCACAGAAAGCCAAGGTTCTGACAAGGTCGCACAGCTGGGACCCGCCGCCAGGTTGTGTGTCGGAGTCTGGCCTTGCAGCTAGAAGAGAGCTGGTCCCTGGGGATCCTGGCTGCCTGAGAGAAGGGGGCAGGGCACCCGCCCCCCACTGCCTGGCCCCAAGACCCCACCCCGCCAGGGGGGCAGCCAAGCTGAGAACCAGGATTGGCACCCAGACACCCAGCAAGGGCCCAGCAGCCACTTCTCAAAGTTTAATGTCTCAGCAGGTTTAGATTCCTTCTTTCAAAATACCAGAAGTAATTAGACCAGATGGACGAGCTGCGTGCCAACTTCGCGCTCTCTTTTTTTTTTTTTTTTTTTAAATCAAGGCCGTTTTCAGTTAAATGAGAACAACAACAAAAAAAAATACATCCAAAACCCATAAATGAATACGGTACGTATACGGAATTTTTTTTTAACACTCAGGATTTTGTAACAGCTGAGTTCTTCCTCTTGCGATTGGTTCCCGCCCCCTTCCTCCAAGCTGCTCTCGGGGAGGGCTCAGTGCCGCGCCTGAACCTGAGGGGACCAGAAATGGCTTCCCTAGCCCTGAAAGTCACAGCGCCCTGGGCGGGTGGCAGCACAGACACAGGGGCCTGGAGAGACTTGTGTCCCTTCCCTGCCAGGCCGGATGGGGAGATGTGGTGATGGACCACTGCTGGGAAGGCAGGAAATGGAATCGGGGGGTGCGGGTCTGGTCCCCAGCCTGGGGGTGACAGGCAGGCCCTTCTCTACAGAGATGGGCACTGAGGAGGAGGAAGGAACCAGTGGGCAGGAGGCGGGGGACAGGCCTGAGCAGAGTCCACACACAGACTCCGACACAGAGAGACCAGGCCAGGCCTGAATTTCAACTTGAGTCCCCACGGCCTGACTTCTGTCCTTCTGTTCATCCATCCGACAGCTCTTTATTATAATGGGCCGGACGCCATTCTCGGCACTGGAGCGAGGCCCACAAAAGAGATTCAGGTCCTTGCTCTCGTGGAGCCTCAAACGTTCTAGTAGTTTGGAAAAAGAGGCTTGAAAGAAATCGATTGTCAGAGCAATTCTGACAGTGCGGTCCCAGAGCCAAGTGGCAGGAGAGAGGCGGACACAGACACCGCCTGGAAGGAGAAGGGGGCGGGGCAGCCAGGAAGGATAGATTTCTGCACTTGGTACAGCACAGTGGGTGTCAATGTGCAGAAGCGTAAAACGGGACCCCACCTCACGCCAGCAACGCAAGCGCGGCTGGTGGGCCCAGCACCTGAGCATGAAACGCACGGTTCTGGAAGACGAAGTGGAACCATCGTCATGACTTCGGGGGAGGGAAGGCGTCTTAAACAGGACGTGAAAATCACTTACCACAAAGAAACACACTTATGCATTTGACTGCGGCAAAATTAAGAAAGTCTGGCCATCTGAAGTCACCGCTGAGAGAGAGAAAGACGAGCCACAGAGGAGGGAAAGCTGCTTGTCACGTCACATCTGACAAAGGGGTCGTATTCAGAAAACATAAAGAATCTCTATGAACCAATAAGGAACAGCCAGACACGGACAAGAACGTTCAAAGCAATGTTATTTATACTAGTCCCAAAGCAAGGGTGGCTGGATTTGGTAGAATGGATAAATTAACTGTGGTATATTCATACGACAAAATCCTATATAGCGGTGAGCAAAGAACCAATTTTAACTGCATATGATGATGGAAGAATCTTAAGAATATAATATTGAGCATAAAAAGCAGATATGATACATATCTGGATGAGTCTGTTTTTATAAAGTTCGAAAACCAGGCAGAATCAAACTATCTCTGGGTTACAGTGACCAGACGAAACGCAGCATGCCCCATTAAACTTGAACTTCGAATAAACAACGAATAATTTTTTTAGTATAAGTATGTCCCTCATCTTGCGTGTTAAAAATTATTCTCTCTCTGCCTCGCCCAGTCCTGCAGGGTGGGGTTGGTAATGCCTGGTCACAGCGGGGCCACTACAAAAACAGAATGAGAACAGCCTGGCACACACGGGGCCGGGCCTGGGCGAAGGCTTGGCACTCATGGGGCGTCAGTGGTTATGGCCCCATCGCCGCCACCTATATCCTGAGCTCCTGGGTGGCAGAGACAGGCCTGATTTCAGGGGCTCCGGAGCCTTGAGAGGGGCCGGCACGCGATGACCACTGTGGGCCTCGAAGCATGCGGACTAACAAGAAGTCGAAGCCACTCCAATGTAACCCGTCCCCGAGGCAGAGCATGTCTTGGTAGCCGCACTTACGAGAAAAGCCAGCCGTGGTAACCATGAGTCTGCACTGGTTCCCCCTTCCTGGCTCACTGAGGTGAGTCCTCAATATCAAGGGCAGCCGGTCACACTGCCGCCCTCCCAGCACCAAAAGGACCTCCCGCTCTGCGTGTCCCTGCCTCCCTCTGCTTGCAGAGGGACCATTGGTCATAGGGAAAAAAACTGTGGCCCTCTGAGGGGGGAGGGGCTGGGAGGACACGGGGGCCCAACCACGGTGGGTCTCCGCTGACATGCCCAGGGTGACAGCCACCACCACGGCAAGAGCCAGTACAGCCTGGTTGCCCAGCCTGTGGCTTCAACTCCCCCACTAAGACACACCTGGAAGCCACACTCAGCCCCCAGAATGACCACATCCCTTAAAGGCTCCTGGCCTTGGCTTGGGCTGTCCCCTCTACCTGTCACGCCCTTCCTGGCCTCCTGTGGCTGCTGTGTGTCCTCAGCCTCAGGCTCTCCCATGGGAGCCTCCCCTGACCCCAGCTCCCCCGGCTCTCACTGAATCGAGGAATCGGTAGTTGGCGTCCATCCCCATGGGGATGCAAACCCCCTTCGGCGCCTGGGGCACGGCAGGTGTTCATCAAAGGACACTGAATAACTCCACCCTAGAGCAGACCAAGAGCCTGCAGAGTCACTCAGTGGCTGGCTCTGGGCAAGCTGCACCCTCGCCTGGGCCTCCACTTGACCTTCTGTGAAATGGGGTAATTGGAGGCCTCGCCCTGCCTGGAAGGTTGAGGAAAAAAAAATCCCGCCTCCGGCCTCCACCCCATGATCTCCACAGCAAAAGCCACGACCAACCTCCCAGCCTCACTCTGGGCCTGGCCTTCCTCCGGATGGGCCCATGCAGATCTCACAGAAGGACCAGAGAGGCTAAGGCACTTGCCCGAAGTCACACAGCTAAGAAGTGGGGGTGCCCCGTCCCCCACGGCCCAACTGCCCAGTCTCTGCTGTTGCTGTGACTTCTAGGGCCTGGTGGCAGGGACCTACCTTCCCAGGCACACGGGTCCCAGAGGGTAGAGCAGCAGCAGGAACAGGATAAATTTCAGTGTCACGGAAGCAGATGTAAGCAATGGACTCACAAAGCAGAAGAGTTAGTAAAACTTGCCCAGCAAACGAGCACAGGTCTCCCTTCCCACCACCCGGAGCCCAAGGGGAACCAGGGCGGGGTTGCTACGTGGAATGCCAGCTCACGGCCCGCATCGTGCAGTGCAGATGAGGCGCCTCTGGCTTTCGGCATTAAGGGCTATTAAAGGACATCGGCCCAAGAAGAGTGTGGCATAACAGGTCCTCAGAAATGCCTCCTCTCGTGCCTTCTCTGCCTCAGTTCCAATACCCCCTCCAATGGGGAGCCCTCCAGGATCTCACCAGGTCCTTCCCAAGTCCCTTCTTGGGTCCCTTCTCTGTCCTGCAGCCCCTCCCACTCCTGAAGCCTGGGGCTGAGCCCAGCATGGCATGTGCTGTGGGTGTGCACCCCGCTGGGACAGAATTCCTCAAATTCAGGTCCCTGGAAACTCAGGACCTGGAACTAAAGAGTTCAGAACTGCCCATGCTAGAAGCCACAAAAACCAAAAGCAGGACCACTGGTGCCTTGAGCATGGAGCAGCTGTCCTACAGCAAGACCAACAGTCGGCCTCACTCAGGCCTCAGCAGCACCAACACTGGACCTCCAGCTGGCAGAGGGGACCCCAGGGCTGGCCCCGAACCCTGGCCCTTTGTTCACACATGAGCATAGAGAGCTGGCCGTCAAAGGGGTTCTTTGGAGCCCAGCCGTGGGGTGCACAGAGCTGTTCTGTAGGGAGAGTGGGTGGGACAGTGAGTGACTCCTGTGGGCTCCCATCCCCCACTACCCTGGGCTCTGGACAAGGCCACGTTGGAGGATGGGGTCTGCGGCAAGTAATAAGAACGATTCCTCTGCTCACAGAGAGCTTGGCGCAGGTACCGGGCTTGGCTGAACCCTCCCGACACCTTTGCCACCGTGCTCTGGGGCAGAGGCAGTGTCACTCCCATTCTGTAGGAGAGAAAACTGAGGCACAGAGAGGTTAAGTGACTCGCCCAGGGTCACACAGCCTGTAAGAGGTGAGGCCAAGATTTCAGCCCAGGCAGTTTATTCCAAAGCCATGCTGGTCTCTCTCTCCTGTGTATGGCATCCTCACCCTGCTAGCATTTGGCACTCTGTGGCTATTGCCAGCTGGGCCTCTAAAGGCCAGCCAGTCTGTCCACCTATAAAATGGAAACAATAGTTATGGAGAATTTAGCCTAGGGCCTGGCTTACTGTATTTATTCAGGAATGATTTGCTGCCACCACCATCATTACTATCATCTTAATCATCACCATCATCACCACCATCACCACCATCATCACCATCATCATCACCACCATATTCACCATCATCATCACCATCACCATCACCACCATCATCATCGTCATCACCATCATCACCATCATCACCATCATCATTATCATCATCACCATCATCACCATCATCACCATCATCATTATCATCATCACCATCATCACCATCATCACCATCATCATTATCATCATCACCATCATCACCATCATCACCATCATCATTATCATCATCACCATCATCACCATCATCACCATCATCATTATCATCATCACCATCATCACCATCATCACCATCATCATTATCATCATCACCATCATCACCATCATCACCATCATCATTATCATCATCACCATCATCACCATCATCACCATCATCATTATCATCATCACCATCATCACCATCATCACCATCATCATTATCATCATCACCATCATCACCATCATCACCATCATCATTATCATCATCACCATCATCACCATCATCACCATCATCATTATCATCATCACCATCATCACCATCATCACCATCATCATTATCATCATCACCATCATCACCATCATCACCATCATCATTATCATCATCACCATCATCACCATCATCACCATCATCATTATCATCATCACCATCATCACCATCATCACCATCATCATTATCATCATCACCATCATCACCATCATCACCATCATCATTATCATCATCACCATCATCACCATCATCACCATCATCATTATCATCATCACCATCATCACCATCATCACCATCATCATTATCATCATCACCATCATCACCATCATCACCATCATCATTATCATCATCACCATCATCACCATCATCACCATCATCATTATCATCATCACCATCATCACCATCATCACCATCATCATTATCATCATCACCATCATCACCATCATCACCATCATCATTATCATCATCACCATCATCACCATCATCACCATCATCATTATCATCATCACCATCATCACCATCATCACCATCATCATTATCATCATCACCATCATCACCATCATCACCATCATCATTATCATCATCACCATCATCACCATCATCACCATCATCATTATCATCATCACCATCATCACCATCATCACCATCATCATTATCATCATCACCATCATCACCATCATCACCATCATCACCATCATCACCATCACCATCATCATCGCCGGGGCTCCTGTGGACACACTGACCATCACACAGAACAGTTGTGACCCATTCTCACCTTGATCGCCACCCAGCCGGGTAACCCTCTGTGTCCCCTACAGACAGTAAGGACTCGATGTGTACTTGTGTTTTAAACAACTGGCCAGCTCCCACGCCCCCTCCTTCTGCACACTCAGCCGCAGCTCCTCCCCGCCCAGCACGCCTCAACCCGCGGTCAGACGGCGCAGCACACTCACCACGGGGAGCCATAGATCCGGAAGCCGCGCACGGTGACCTCGGAGTCCTGCAGGTAGATGCAGTTGGTCAGCAGCGACTGCACATTCTCGTAGTTCTCGGGCTTCAGCTTCGACACAGACGGGAAGTAGTAAAAGTCCTGCTTGATGAGGTCAGCCATGAACTCCTGGTCGAAGGTCAGCTCGTGGTTGCCGGCGATCACGATCTTGTACTCGTAGGGCAGGCTGCCTGCGGGGTGGCACAGACACACAGTGCACCGCCCGCCGCACACCCCCTGGAAGCCACAGCATGGTGGAGGGAGGGGCAGGGGAAAGCCACCAGTCTCCCTGGCAGAGCCACCCCTGCTGCCTGTCCTCCAACCTGTGCCCTTGCATCAGAGGTGGCAGCAGCCTAGGACTCCGCTGAGTGACAGGCCACCTGACCCCAGACTAGCAGGGATTGTGGGTGGGGGGAGGGCGGGGGGTGGTTCCTCCAGGCCTCTGAGCTGCAGCGTGACTGCCCTCGTCCTCAGAAGACCCTGCCCTGGACCTCCATGCCTCCACTTCCCCAGCTCACTGTCCCAGGCCCCCTCTACCTGGGGATTAGTAGCCTCCACCTCCCAACAGGAACGGCAAGGTCTTTGCAGAGCCTGGGTCAAAGCTTCAGAGATCCTAGGCTCTGTGCTCGGGAAAAATTCTGGTGCCATCCCGCCTGCCATGGAGTTCCAGGTCAGAACAAAGTCCGAGAGTGGTCAGAACACAGCCGTCTGTGCGTGCCATGCGCTGAACTGGCAACGGCGTCGCTCCAGCTTGCTCTCTGCAGTCCCGGACAGAGATTCCACGCAGAACTTCTCCCTCGCTTTCTCTGCGGCCCTACCTTGCCGATGCCCTAAGCAGGTGTGTGCGACCGCCTCTCGAGCGATCTGTCTGTGGGCTGGGATCCAGGAGAGCTGCCTGAGGCTACCACAGGCCCTCAGCCCCACCCCTGCCCACCCCCACTGCCCCCTGGGAGCCAGCCCGACCTGAGGCTTGGGCCCTGGACTCCCCACCACCCACCAGCCTCAGCTGCTGGGCTCCCAGGCCTAGAGAAAGAGTCGTCGGTACTTGTTTTAGATTAAAAAATGAAGTATTGAAGGCGAACCCAGAGGCCCAAGGCTTTCTCCTGGGCCCTCTCAGCGGGGGTGCCCTGGGTCAAGCAAATACCAAAGGGTGTGTAAAGGTGCCAGCCCAGCACGGGGCCCTTGGGGAGATGGGTGTCCAGGCAGAACGGTGACATTCCACAGCCAGAGACATAATCATGGCTAATGAACGACTAAATGACTTAAACTCTGTTTTTTTAAGGAGCCAGTCCCAGGGACACTAAGCTCTACCGTGTGTCTGTTTCAGCAAGAAGGTCACTTCTCTCGTCCTGAATTATGGCTAATTAGAAGGATCCCGGGGGTCCCTAGAGGGTGCACATATGAGCCCTACTATGTGCCAGCCACTGAGCCAGCACTCATCATCTCCATGGTGCAGACGTGGGAACCGCAGCTGAGGAAGCTGGGGGGTGACGCGAGAGGGAATCTTCCCAGGGGAACTCAGCCTCCCGACTCCTGGGCACGCAGAGATGGAGGAGCGAGAGGCCGCAGAGCTAGTGGAGATCCACACCTCACAGTGCATCTTCTCCGCTCCCGGGGGACAGAAGGGATGACGGGAAACAGCGTCATCCGTTGCATGAGCTTCCGTCAGCAACTCAATGCCAGAGCCGCCTCTGCTCCCAGCCCCGAGGGCTGTCTGCCTTCCTGGGGCCCGATGCCCTCACCGGCGGATCAGGCGCCATGACTGTGCAGTCAGACCCAGCTCCCAGTGAGCCTTCAGGAAGACGGGTGCTTCCCCAGCCCTGTGGACACTCCGGGACGGGGATCCATGAGACTTACGGCCGTGCCATAGTGATGTTCCATGCACAGTAACTACACCTCGCACCATATTCTAACTGCAACGAAACGGAACAGCCCAACGCCCAGCTACAGGCTTCTCCGCCCACCCCGCCCCCACGCTTGGGACCTGCACGTTCTGCCTGGCCACATGCTCTATGGCGAATGGCCACTGGATGGCCACCTGATTCCCTGCCCGGCCACACGGCAGTGGGGGAGCCCAGCAGTGAGGCAGCTTTCTGCAAAACACGCAGAAAACCATCACCGCCTCAGAGCCGCAGCGACGTCTTTACAGGTTTAAGAAAAAAAAAAAACAGTGTCCTCTGTTCTTCCATGTTTATCAGCTCTGGGAGCCCGT
This sequence comes from Pteropus alecto, assembly GCF_000325575.1. NCBI lineage: Eukaryota > Metazoa > Chordata > Mammalia > Chiroptera > Pteropodidae > Pteropus > Pteropus alecto. The sequence continues at coordinate 1,852,675 of NW_006440626.1, forward strand.
GGGACGATGACAGGCATCAGCCGTAGGTGCCGACAGCCTGGGCTCCAGACCCAGCTCTGCCACTGAGCAGTTGTGTGACTGAACCTCCCTGGGCCTCGGTTTCCTCACCTGTACGATGGGAAGGAGGCCGCCCGCCTCGCCAGACTGTCGTGGGATCACACAAGAAAGCGAAGGGAAACGGACAGACACTTTCGACGGTCGAGGAAAATGTCGGCTTCCCGGGACGAGATTCTGCAAACTAGAAGCCCTCGGGCCAGACCTGCCCACGCACATATTTGGTTTGGCAAAACTAGTTGGTTTTTTGAAATTGGAATTGGTTGCCAACGTAAAAAATTTGAGAGATTCCCAACAAAATGCCATTCTTTCTGTTTTCTAAAAATCAATCAGTTTTAAGATCTCACGATCCTGGCCCAGTCAGATGCTGAGTACCTGGGTCTCCCTAAGACAAGATGCAGACATCGGTTTGCCCCCATCCCCGTCTGTCCCAGTCTACCGCATGCAGTCCCTGGAGACTTGAGGGGAGCAGACGTGGCCCCTGCCCCTCGGTGCTTCCAAGCGGGGGTGGGGACCAGCTCCCCCAGTGCCATCAGCGCCCCCCCAGCCTCACCCACCTCCTATCGTCACCCTCCTGTCCACCCCAGTGGGCCTGGCCCAGGGTGCCGAGCAGGTGCCTGTCCCCCAGCACGATGGCCCCAGGCGCACGGGAAGAGACGTGTGTGCTTCACCCATCTCCGTCCCCGGCAGGTCCCAGCAGGTCGAGCAAATGAAGCCGACAGCACCACAGGGCGACATGGCGCAGAGAACCTGTCGACGGCGATGCTGCCGCGGGGAGGGAGGAGGCCTGCTGGGGCCTGAGCGGCTGGAGAAGCGTCACGGAGGGAGAGAGAGAGACGACTGCCATTTCCTGAACCCCATCATCGGGCAAGCCACCCTGGGTAAAAGGCTGGACCCTCCAATCCCCACAGACCCCACAGGTGGGCTGTTATTGCTGCCCTGTAGCTGGGAAAGTCGGCTCTGAGGTCAGGGACCTGCCTGGATCCCCAGCAGGAGACCAGAGAGGCAACGCTGGACGTTGGTCCAGCTGACCCCACACCTCTGGGTTGGCAGCTCAGACTCCGAGGCCACCAGACCGGGTGGGGCCCTCATCAAGCCCCTGTCCACTGCCGACTGCCCTCAGCTCTGATTCTCCCCGTTTCTCCTTCACGCACCCACCCACCCCACTCCGAGCGCCGCCCCGGCTGGGGGAGCCCGAGCCACACTGAGGTATTTATGTCATGTCTCGGACTGAGGGTGTTACTAAAGCTAATTAGCAAATGACTCCAACTGCACAGATTCATTTATCCCCACAGCTCCTGCGTACTGGGAGTTAGGGGGTGAGCAGGAAGCTGTCGGCTCTTCCCTGTCCCTTCCACCTCAGACCAGAGGAGGGTAAATGATGTTCTTCCATCCCAGAGAAGGGGGGATGGGGCAACAGTCTCCTGTATGTGAGGCTGGCGGGGGGCAGGAACCACAACCCATTAGCAGACACCCTCAGTTATTGTCCGGTCTCTCTCAGAAAGGCAGGTGCCACGTGGCTCAGAGGCAAGGGACTAGTCCATTTGTGAATACAGAAACCATCCGGCGCCATGCCCTTCTGAGCTGGAGGTCCAGCCACAAACATCTGTCTGGACGGCCACTGGACTTGGCAACTCGCCAGCTGTGCATAACTTTCAGACATCTAAGTATTACTATCCCCATTTCACATCTGGAAATCGAGGCTCAGAGAATTTGCCTAAGGTCACACAAATCAAACCACAGAAGGCAATGGACACTTGATAGTGTTTGTGGCTTGGCCTCATGAAACTCATCCTGAAGAGGCGTTCCAAGCCATCATGCTACTCTGTATTACAGTGGGTGGGCGGGTGGATGGATGGATGGATGAGTGGATGGATGATGGGTGGGTGGGAGGATGGATGGATGGATGGATAGGTGAGTGGATAGGTGAGTGGATGGATGATGGGTGGGTGAGTGGATGGATGGGTGGATGGATGGATGGATGAATGGATGGATAATGGATGGATGGGTGAGTAGATGAGTGGATGGATGAGTAAGTGGATGGAAGGATGGATGGATGGATGGATGGGTGGATGGATGATGGGTGGGTGGATGGATGATGGGTGGGTGGATAGGTGAGTGGATGGATGATGGGTGGGTGAGTGGATAGATGGATGGATGGATGGATGGATGGATGGATGGATGGATGGATGAGTGAACGGATGGATGGATGAATGGATAGGTGAATGGGTGGATGGGTAGCTGAATAGATTGGAGGATGGAAGGATGATGAATAAGTGGATAGATGGATGGATAGGTGGATGGATGAGTGGGTGGATGGAAGATGGATGGGTAAGTAGATGGAGGATGGGTGGGTGGGAAAAAAAAGGTGAGTAGATGAGTAGATGGATGAGTGAGTGGATGGATGGATGGATGGATGGATGGATGGATGGATGGATGGATGGATGGATAGATGGATGGATAGATGGATGGACGGGTGGGTGAGTGAATGGGTGAATGGATGGATGGATGAATGGATGGATGGATGGATGGATGGATGGATGGATGGATGGATGGATGGATGGACGGGTGGGTGAGTGAATGGGTGGATGGATGGATAGGTGAATGGGTGGGTGGTGGATGGATAGATGAACAGATTAGAGGATGGATGATGAATAAGTGGATAGATGGATGGGTAGGTGGATGGATGAGTGAGTGGATAGAAGATGGATAGGTGAATAGATGGAGGATGGATGGGTGGGTGGATGGATAAATGGATAGAGAGAGATAGATAAATGTATTTATAAATCAATCGATCCATCCTGAGCTAGCTCTGTCTCCTTTATGTTAACTGACCTCTGTCTCCCTGGACCCCGCCCTCTCCTCTAGACTTTTCCTCCAGCTGCCCCAGCAGGGCATGTTTTCCAGACCCGCCTCCCTCACCCATCACCCTGACTGTCCACCTCTGAATCTCCTCCGGTTGGACCTGCTCTCTTGCAGGTGGGAGTAGAGGAGCCAGAACTAAGGCTCTGGTATGGCTTGACTATACTCACACGGGGTGAAGAAGTCCCCTCCTCTGTCCTAGGGCTGCTCCCTCTGTTGTTATGGCCTAAGGCTGGCTTAGCCTTCAGGTGCTCACGTCATCCCGCAGCTCTTACCATCCCGACCATGGATAAAATACCCAACACCTAGTCATCACAGGCCTTCTTACGCAGCTTCACCATCCCCTCCTGCATTCGAGCAGTAAACGAGGGGAGTGTTATGGTGACCTCAATACTCGATTGATTTGCAGGGGCTTCATGGGTAATAAAATGAGTTGAATACAAGTCATCCCTCCTAATGCCTGCACACGGAGGAAACCAATGTCCCCTCGGCCCCTTCCTGCTGCTATCTTTCCCGGCAGTGAAGAGGGCTGGCCACGAGGGAGCCTCCCCGGTGCCCAGATGGGGGAGCCTGCCCTGGCGAGGGGCTGGAAGTGCCCGAGTCCCAGGAGAGGGGGTGTTCTTTAGGCTGGTGTGAAAGCAAATTAGGCAGTGTCAACCCTGGAGATGAGAAAGTACTGTCCCTCCGTGGACCAGAAGAAAGATAGCCAGCCTGAAGCGCCCCCCGGCTGGGCACAGGAGACGGCAGCTCAGGTGGCTGTGCCTGCTCAGTAGGGCTCCGAGAGGGGACAGATGGGTCCAAATGCCTTTTCTTACCCACGACAAAGGCACAGATCCTGACAGCCTATCCCAAAATCCCACTCAGCCAGAAACTCACGTTCCTCCCCAAAGCTGGGCCCTGTTGTAAACACCCCCCAGCACGCACACACACACACACACACACACACACACACACACACACACACACACACTGGTCAGCTGTCCACAAGCCCCAACGGAGCATGAGCTGTGTTCCAGACCCTGTAAGAGGCACCATCGAGGACACTGATAACCAAGACCCTCAATCATGAGATCAATACCAAAAGTGACACGCAGAGGTTCCAGTCCACACCACTCACTGGAAAGAGGAGGAAACTGGAGCTCAGACAGGGGAAGGGACTTGCCTGAGGTCACGCAGCAAGACAGCGGAGAGCAGGGCCTTGAACCCTGGCCTCTCGCCCTGGGAGTGCCCAACAGCAGCCACGTCGGCCACTGGGAGGACATGCCCAACGAGCTGGGGACTAGAGAGATATGAGGACATTCGGGAAGAGTGATGTAGCAACTTGAGGGACCGGTTAGGTCCTGGGCCAGGGGGTCCTCGCTGGGTGGGTCAGGATGCTGAACTCCCAACCTCCAAGAAGCACCAAGTCCCCACAGAAGCCAGCATGAACTCTCCCTGCTTTTCGGAACTGGTGGCCATTGCTACGCGTTTGTATTCTGCGAGAGGTCCAGGCCGGCTTCCCAAAATGCTCCGTTCCTTGTCAGCCCAATTATTTGAGGTCCTGGCATTTGCCAGCCATGGATTTCTGGGTGGTAACGAGACCGGTGAGCGTAAATCAGCAGAGCACTAGAGGATGACATATTGTTTGAACTTTTCATTTGCCACGTAGATCCAAAGAGACGTGCACCCACATATAGATCCCATATGGCAGGCAGCAAGTGTACATGGTATTCGGGGCCCAGACAGGGATGCCGGCGGAAATCCCCGCTACTCATGCTTCCCAGATTAATCTCCCTCCAAAAGGTTGCGATTCTTTATCGCCAGCACTCACCCCTCCCTCTTCGCAAAGCGCTGCCTGCACACTGCACAATCGGTTAAATTCAACGAGATACGCACAAGCGTCCCCATGATCCGTGCCATTCCGGGGCGGCGTGCGGAGCCCGGCGGCAGAGTCACAGCGTTCCCTAAACGCGGCGACAATCAAGCAAATGCCCACTTACGCCTCCCCTGCCCGTTCCCGCCGGGCAGAACATCACGGAGCGGGGAGGAATAAAGAGACGGCCTAACGATCTCTGATTGCATTTTTACTACGTCTCGGACAGTTCCGTGTTTAAACACTGCCGGCGTCCGGGGGGACCATCTTAGCAGACTCCCCGGAACGGCGCACGGTCTGGAATGATGCGGGGAGAGCGCGAGCCCCGCCGCTCAGCTCTGAGCCTCTTGACGCAGGTAGGGCACACCAAGGACGGCGTTGGAGTCACACGGCCCCGCACGCACGGGGGACACAGGCCCGCGGTGCCAGCAAAGGGACTTCTGTGTGCCGCCTGCACAGGCAGGGGACATCTGAAGGCACTGCGGGTTGATGGCCAAGGCGGGGTTACGGGAACGCAGTGCACGGGCTGTGCCTGCAGAATCTGGTTTTCGCTGCCCTGCGGTGAGCACGTCCCTGTGCCAGGCTCTGCGATAAGCGACTTACACTGGATGCTCCTAGATACCGCAGGGGAGCAAGGGCCATTCACCCCACAACACGGAGGAGAGGCTGTGCGCAGAGCGGTTAGGGGTGTGCACCCTGGAGCCTGGAGCCTGAATCCCACCTCTGCCTCCTCCCTGCTGTCTGGCCTGGAGCAAAACCCTCACTCCTCTGAGCCTCAGTGTCCTCATCGGTAAGACAGGAATGTTGGGGTTCCCCACGGGGTTCTTACAGTGATCTCACCGGCAAAGTCGAGGAAAGCCCGTGTTGAACTTACACGGCAGACACGGAAACGCACGAGGAGGAAGTCTGTACTCACAGAGCCCTAGAATCAGGAGGCACGCGGGGCCACGTGGGGGGCCGCAGGCTGGTGGTCGGAGGCAGAGGCGCGACAGGAAAATGTGGGCAAGAGCCTTTACGAGGTCTCCAAGGGCAGGAGGCAGGGCGGGCGGGGGGAGGGGCACGGAAGCGGCCCCTACTTGTCTGCTACCCGGCCCTGGGGTGATTGGGGCAGGGGCATGGAGCCCCAGACAGGAGGTGGCTGGGGGCGGGAGGTCCGGGTGCATTGGTCTGCATGCGAAAACCCCAAAGGCGAGTCCTGTCCTCTAGAACTGGTTAACCCTGGGAGGGGCAGCCCCTTCAGGGTCGGCCGGGCCCCAAGATGTCAAAGCATCAGAACACAGAAAAGTAAAGGCTTGATAATGCAAGCTGGACGTTAGCCATGACCATGGGCCGTCAGGAGCACGGAAGGCTGTGCTCTGCTCCAGGCCAGAAATGCTGGCTGGGACGATGGAGGACCAAGGAGGCTAAGGCCAGGTCATCGGCCTGGGGCCACGCAGAAGCTCCTGGACTTCAGGTCACCTGCCGAGAGCTGGGTGTCAAGACCCCCTGTGGGACAGCTGCATCCTGGAGTGGCAGACGCTCGCTGAGCGGCAGGCCGGCCCCAGCACCCAGGCTCACCCAGCCTCACCCAGCCTGTGTGGGCCCTATGCAGGAGGGTGCTGGATTCACAACTCAGCACTGGTGCCCATATTTAAAAGGCAAATGCGATTTTTCTTCTGTTCCATCCTAATAGCCAAAATGTTTAACTCTCAAACATTTGTTTTTCCTGGGAAATGTTTTAGAAACAGGAACATTCCGTCCCGATCATCCTTAAACGCTTGTTTCCATTGCTACCGCAGAGCGCCTGTGACTTTAGGCTGAAAGGGACAGCCGAGAAGTTTCTGTGTTTTTCCTCCTCAAAATAAGGCCGCCTGCTGCCAGAAAGATTTCATGAGACTCTCTCTGGAAGTCACAGCCTGGCAGAACACACATGCCCAAAGATGGCCATGAGAGGGTCCCCAGTGACCCTCACAAAGGGTCAAGCTGGTAACCATGGATGTAGCATGCGTTCAGAACTTGAGGCTACGGCGCCCCCTCCAGGCCAGGCCCTGTTGGTGCTCTGACCTCACTTCTTACTGCGGACACCACCACCACCCACCCCCAGGGACCGTGCACCCATCCCCCAGGCTGCTTAAAGCCTCCTGACACTTGCTAATTCCATTCCATCCACCCAGACCTCCTTCCCACCCCTCTGTCCGAGTCAACTCCAATTCAATTCATCCTTGGTCAGTTGTCCCAAGGGCCACTTCCTCCAAGATGCCTTCCAAAGAAAAGGTTTGCTCCCCAACGTGCCTGGGTTGCCTGAGTGCCTAGAATAATGAATGAAAAAAAGACCCACACCTGAGGCCCATTAGCCAGGTCACATGCAAAGGACGAGGTAGCCAAACGACAGTGGAAGTTCGAAACTAAAAGAAAATGGAGAAATGCCTTTCGAACGATGAGGCAAACGAGCAACGCAGAGTTCTACACCCAGACAAACTGTCAGCTAAGACCGAGGACAGAACGAAGGCTTTTTCCTGACCTGCAATGTTACCAAACGTTTATCTCCAGTGCATTCTGTTTCAAAAAGCTCCCGGAAGGTGCGTTCCACCAAAATGAGGGAGTAAACCAAGAAAAAGGAAGCCGTGGGCTCCCAGAACCAGGGGGCTCCCAGCCAGAAAAGAGGCAAAGGGAGAAGACGGTGAAGGGCCATCTCAGGATGACGATGGCACGCGGACCTGGAGGTCAGCCAGTCCAGGCCTGGGAGGGGTCAGAGGCTCAGGAACTACAAGAAAAACAAGCCAACGCGTGGCCCAGCCCAGCTCGCCATGGTGCGCAGGGGCATCTTAAGCTGCAGGAGACACAAATGAATCATGATGGGTACATAGGAAAACAAGCATGCAAAACAATTAACTGCTTACACACACACACACACACACACACACACACACACACACAGAGTAAGTTGTACAAGATGAATATTTAACCAAAAACTGTGCTGACTATATTAAAAGGGTAGGAGAAAGAACATGTGTATAGAGGTGGAGAGGCGAAATCTCTAAATCTTCGTTTTTCATTGTGAGAATTAACAAGTAATATTTAAAACCGGAAAAGTCAAAGGATAGCGATGTAAGGTCGTTCCTTAGAGACACTTAGAGACAGCGTGGTCATAAAAGCAGCAGCTGCCAGAGTGGCAGTGAGGACAGGCATGCTGGCTCTGCCACGAGCCTCCGGCCCTTTGTGACTTGTCGGGCACCTGTATTACCATAATGCAAATACAATTTTAATTAAGTTAAAAGACGGTGCTGGAGGCCAGGCCGCCCTTCCCCACCTCCTAAGTCTGTCCCGTCCCTTCATGCGCTCTGCCTGCTGCTCAAAACCTGGAACCAAATCAAATGGGGTCCCAGTTAAGACCGATATGGAAAGACAGAGCAGGCAGGAAACCTAACCTGGGTGACTCCTCTGAGGTTCTGAGGGTCTAAGTACTGGGATTACTCTGGCAGCCAAGTTCAAAGTCAGGGGACCTGGCCGAGCAGCTCCTCACCTGGGCAGGTCGGGCAGCCATTAACGACACCACAGGTGTCAGCTGCTGAGAGTCTGAGGAAGGGTCCCTCACGCCCTGTTTCTACCCTTCGCGTCTCACGAAACGGGCCCTGTTCGGGCAGGTGAAGAAACTGGGGCTCGGTGAGTTAAATAACTAAACGGTTGGGAAGCGGAGAAGGAAGAGTCTGATCTATTTTTGCTGAAGCCCATAATTTCTAGGTCTGTATCACAACCACCGAGACGTATTACACGTGACAGAGCTTCTGTATCACACATTCCTCAAAAACAAGAAAGAAAAGGGTCGTCGCCATATACTTGAATCTTTACGTCTTCCCTGTGACGAGGCTCTCTCAGTGACTTTATTTCAAACCACACAATATTTTGGAGAGCGTGTGGCCGTTGTAAACAAGCCTTTAAAGACCAATTTTTAAAAGCAATACAGATGTTAGAACAAGTTAAACGAATTTGGCAAGAGGACAGGATACACAAACAAGGCACGGAACAACCAGCTGCATTTCTACACGCTAACAATGAACAATCCAGAAAGGGTTTTAAGAAAACAATCCCATTTGCAATGGCATCGAAAAGAATAAAATGCTCAGGAATAAACTTAACCAAGGAGGTGAAAGATCGGTATGTTGAAAACTACGAAACATTTGCCGAAAGGAGATTAAAGAAGACAGAGTAAATGGAAAGACATCGGGTGTTCGTGGGTCAGAAGATTTCATGTTGTTAAGATGTCAATAACACCCAACGCGACCTACAGATTCAACGTGATCCCTACCGAAATCCCAATGACATCTCTTTCAGAAATAGGAAAGCCATCGAAAATTCATATGAAATCTCAAGGGACCTTGAAGAGACAGAATAATCTTGAAAAAGAAAAATAAAGTTGGAGGTCTCATACTTCCTGATTTCAAAACCGATGACAAAGCTACAGTAATTAAGACGCTACGGGGCTGGCAGTAGGACAGACATATCAATGGCATAGACTAGAAAGCCCAGAAATAAATGCTCACATACACGGTGAAATGATTTTCGACAAAGGTACCAAAACCATCCATCCAATGGCAAAAAGACAGTCTTTCAACAGATCGTGCTAAAAATAATGGATATCCACATGTAAAAGAATAAAGTTGGACCTTTATCTTACACAATATACAAAAATTAATTCAAAATGGAACAAAGACCTAAAGTAAGAGCTAAAACTATAAAACTCTTAAAAGAAAGCATAGGGGGAAAGCTTTGTGACATTGAATTTGGCAACGATTTCCTGGATATGACTCCAAAAGCACTGGCAACAAAAGAAAAAATATATCAAAATTTAAAACTTCTGTACATCAAAGGACACCATCAACAGAGTAAAAAGGCAACCCACGGAATGGAAAAGAAAATATTTACAAATCATATTTCTGATAAGGGGTTTATATGTAGAATATATACTTTTAAAAAAAAACTGCAACTCAACAACAACCCAATATAAAAATAGGCAAAGGACTTGAATAGACATTTCTCCAAAAAAATATACAAACAGCCAGAGAATTGAAAGCAGGGACTCAAACAAGTATTTGTAGATTTGTGTTCACAGCAGCATTATTCACAATAGTCAAAAGGTGAAAGCCACTCAAGTGTCCCTCGGCAGAATTGCACAAACACGATGCGATGTAGCCATACAATGCAATACAACTCAGCCTTTAAAAAGAAGGAATTTCTGACACCTGCTACAACATGGATGAACCTTAGGACGGTACACTATGTGAAATAAGCTATTCGCAAAAGAACAAAGCCTGTATGACTCCACTTGTACAGGTAGCTGGAGCAGTCGAATTCATAGACACAGGGAGAATGGTGGTCGCCAGGGGCTGGGGGCAGAATGAGGAGCTGGGTTTTCGTGGGTGCGGAGTTTCGGTTTTGCATGATGAAGACATCTGGAAGCGGATGGTGGTGACAGCTGCACAATGTGAACGCACTTAGTGCCATCGAACGGACCCCTGGCAAAGGCGAACATGGTGAGTTTAAAAAGAATGAGAGAAGAAAACAGGACCCTAAGTTTCAGACAACTAGGACTGAACGCCAATCACTCAAGGAGGCAGACGAGTCTAGAATTTAGAAGTCATCAAGGTTTAGAGGTGGAAAGGGACTAAGTGGCTGTTTGAGTCTCGGTCCCCTCAGCTCTGCCTTCATCCCAAAGTCCTGATTGAGAAGCTTTGGGTCAAAAAGCTACACCTGCTTCCACCTCGCCAGAAAATTCCCAGCCAGATTTCACCTGGGGTCTGACGGCCCTCGGTGAAAGGCACGCCAGATACTTGGCTCTCCTGCTGCTGAACAAACATTTTTCCAAAAGGTTCCACAGGTGCCTTCTGGCGACAAACAACCCATTTAAAAGGGGAAGGGGGGTGACCGGCCCAAAGCTAAGTTTTTTTTTTTGCAGTGGCAACTGAAATAAATATTTCAAACAGTGAAGACTAAAGGTTCCTATTTTTAAGGTATTTCTTAATAAAACTAAGTGTGTTCAAGCTAAATAAACATTTTGGATGTCAAGATCCACTGAAGTAAATCATCTTGCCACTTCTGTCTATTCAGTTGTTTATGCCACAGTAATTTTTTTTGACCCTAATCAGTGCTGGGCCCTGTGCTGGGAGCTGGAAACAGGGAGGTCTCGACACGGTCCCTCCTCCGGCATCCAGGGTGAGAAAGACGCATGCAGGCAATTTGAGATCTCTCGTGGGGGTGGTTCCAAGTCACACGAAACCATAAACAGCAGTGAGCTTTCCCTTCCCCAACCTCGATAAGAGGGGCCATCACAGAAATAAGAATCGCAGATGCTCCAGGGACAGGCATCGGAGGAGGACCTCACAGGAGCAAAAGCACAGAGGTGGGACAATCCAACGTGTCTGGCAGACGAGGGGCGAGGGGCGAGCGGAGGCAGGCCAGGGAGGGACAGCTGGGGTCACATTCGAAGGAGCCTGGACTGCCAGGCCAAGATCTGGACTTCGCCCAGGACACAGCAGGGAACCAATGAAGAGCATTAAGGGGGGGGAGGAGGCACAGTTGGATCAATGAACAAAAAACTTCTTTTGAATACCGACATGACAAATGTTAGTCTGGAAAGTGACTATTTTGAGAGGCTGGGACGCTACCAAAGCCAGGCCCACTTTGTCAGCGCCCAGCCTCCCCTCACTGTCACGGCTGTCAAAGCCAGCCCGGAATCAGCTCCAACGGCCTTCCCGGGCTCTCCGAGCCTCATTTGCATCGTGCACACTTAGAAAGGTGTGAAAGTCTTCTTCTTCTTAAGAGAAATCAAAGAAACAAACCTATACACTTAAAAAAAAAAATAACTGCTTTTCCTTAAAACGAATTTCAAAGAACTAAAGCCTAACTTTCAAATATCTGATTTAAAAAGAGGACGACATCCTCGGATGAGATTAATAATAGTAATTAAAGCTACCATCAACTGAGCATCTACTTTGTGCCGGGCACTTAGATGCATTCATAAAACAACCACGCCAAAAACAAAAGCTGCGTTCATTATGTGTTTATCCCATGCCGAGCCCTCTGCTGAGCCCAGATCACCCCCTGCCTCACTGAACCCTCCCAGTATCAGCCCCCTTTTACAAATAAGAAAACCGAGGCTCAGAGAGAGGACGTAACGTGCTCAAGGCCAGATGGCTGGGAAGAATGGAGCCAGGACCCATCCCTGAGGGGCTGCTCCAGACCTATGTGCTTAAACTGCAGTGCCTTCTGCAGCCCCATAGCTGCAGAGGAGGATCACCCCCACTCTGTAGGCACAAGGGGCTTATAACTGCCTCAAGGTGGCCCAGCTGGCATGTGGCTGGCAGGGCTGGGGCAGGGTCTGCCTGCTCCAAAGGCCAAATCCTCTCCATGGTCCCTCTCTCACTTCGGGAATTTAGTTTATAAATAACAAATACACGTGGAGAGAGAGAGAGTTGGTGCTGTCCGTGGTGCTGAAGGTGGCAAAGGCATGTGAGATCAGCAAGATCCCCGCCTTCCAGAAGTGGACCTGCGGGGGTATCAGCAAGACGGGAACAAAGGGACAAGTACCAGGTCAGGCGGGGGTAACTGACATGGGAAAAATTAAGCCGGCGAGCGTGACGGGGCAGCCTCGGGGACGGGAGCTGATGGATGGGGGCCGTCAAGGACGGCCTCTCTGGGAAGGTGACTTCTGAGAGTCACCAGGGAGACTTTGGGAAACCACATCCTTGCACTAGGCCTCAGTCTCTTCATCTGTAAAGCAGAGACAACACTCCTCAGGACCCAGGCTGCTCGCTGGGGTCACAGCCCATCAGCAACTTGAACATGACTTTGTTTAGTTGGCCATGATGCCATCTATAAAGCATGACTCCTGGATATCAATGCCACCTTGGAAGAGAAGAATTTGCTGACAGAAAGGGCTGGGGTTCTCTGGATACATGAGGAAGTTCCCACATAAAATGGCCACCTTAGGTATTGAAAAAATAATAAAAGTTTGGACCAGATGATAGACCTTGGGTTAGAGTCCTGGTTCCATCCTCATTTTGCTGAATGATCTCAGTCCAGCTCTTCACCTCTCTGAGCTCGGTTTCCTCATCTGTAGAGACAGTAATGGCAAGGGATGGTCTGGCTGCACTGCCCCATCGGTGGTCATTAACCCCCTATGGCTATGTAATTTCAACTTAATTACTATGAAATAAAACACAAAAGTCAGTGCTTTGGTCACACTAGCCACATTTCAAGTGCTCAATACCCACAGGATGCAAGTGGCTACCACAGAAGACAACCGTAGTCTACTTGTCACCTGGGGGATCACCCACCCCAGCCCTGCCAAATCGGGATCTGTGCTTTAACAAGACACACCCCTGCATGGGATTCTCATGCCCTTGAAGTCCGAGAGGGCTGGCTGTGAGGATTAAGGGAGAGACCAGGTGGGGAGACACTCCACGAGAAGGGACAGCTCTGAGATGATAACGACAGCAGGACAGGTGGCTTCTGCGCCCTCTCTAAGTGGTCATCACGCTCTCCAAACCAAACCGGACACGGAGCTTCTGCAAGTCTGCACTGAGCACAGGTGCAGGAGGCGGGCAGGGGAGGGTGGCAGGGACGGGGGCATGGGAGAATCTTCCAGACATTTCAGAAGTTTGTGGGCACACGAGGACAGAATATTTCAATTCTATGGCTGGCCAGGATTTTCTGGCTTGTTGACTATTCCTGTTTTGGAATGAAATCCAGCAAGAAAATGACATTTGAAAAACTCACAGGCTTATTTCATATCCAAACACCTCTCTCTCTGTTTGCAGAAAAAAAAGCAGCACAGCAGCAGAAGACGTTGCTTCCCCAGCTCTTGAAAGACCAACTGGCTACTTCTCTATCAGCCACTGATTTCCTCTCATGGCTCCATTGCCCAGCAGGAGAGCTAACAAGGGGAGATGAAAATGGGGGGCTCCTAGTGGGAGACCCAGCAAAGCCTCAGAGCACTGTCGTTTTCAACACGTCATCTGTTATCGGCACACCCACCAGCCTAGGAGCAGGGCATCATTCCCATCATATGGATAAGGAACCTGAGACCCAGGTCACATGAGTCACCTGCCCTCCGTCTCACACCTGGGAGGCAGATGAGTGTCTACCTTGGTCACAGGCTACGACTTTACCCTGTCCCCATCAGGTCATGGCATTTTCTTTTTTTATCTGTCTCTCGAGTAACAGTCTTGCTGGTTTGGGGGCCCACCGTATGCTCAGCATCTAGCACAGAGTCTAGAACAAGGTGATACTCAACAAATGTTTGTTGAATGAATGATTGCAAACCAATCAAGTCGGCAAGGGAAGAAAGCTCCAGCCTCGGACCCTCGGTTAGCCTGCCCCTCCCACCCTTCACGTGTCCGAGCACAGCCCAAATGCCAAGGTCCCCTCAAGTGCCACTTCCTACATGAAACCGCCTGGTCTCTCCTACTTGGTCACCATCCCCCATCTGGCCTCTGCTTTTCCCACTCACCCTCTCAGGTGCCCCCCACCCCGGCACTCCAGCCTCGTGCCTCCTGGCTGGTCCTCACGTGTCACCAACACTCCTGACTAAGCTGCCACCTCTGCCCACAATGGCCTCCCAGACACGTACACGCCAGCTCCCTCCATTTGAGTCTCTGCTCAGATGTCACCTCGACAGAGGGCCCCGTCCCATCTCCTTGTCTTGACCCCCCAACACACGACAGCTGCTTTCCGTGGCCTGTCTTCCGTTTGCTCACTGCCGCACGCCCAGTGCCCAGAGTCACGCCCAGCACATAAAAACTGCTCAGCAAACATCCACCTTGGAGGTAATCAAGGGCAAACCGGAAAACGAATAATAGCGATGACAGCGATGGCTTGCACCGGAGCAGGGTTACACACAAGTCGGACGCAAGACACCTGACAGTAAAGATGCACAAAACGTCAGGAAGAGGGGACGGGGCGGGAGCGTGCAGGGACCTTCGGAGAAGAATGAAGGTGTCGATTAATTGCAGACTGAGTGAAGTCGGATATGCTTATTAAAAATTTATGAGTAACCACTAAACAAAGCGGAAAAAGAATGTAGAATTTCCAAACCAATAGAGGGGGGAAAAAAAGAAACTTCGATCAATCCCAAAGAAGGCAGGGATGGGGAGATAGAAAGCACAAAATGAATGACAGGAATGGACGTGTTTTATGTACCGGAAAACACTAAACAAATTTTCATTGTCATTATTCAAATATAAAAATCTTTACCAAGGTCCTCCGACACACAAACGACCAGCACATCTGGTTCTCACGGTACTCACCGCTGAACGAGATGGACATCAAACATGCTACCATGTTTGGGGATGGACCAATCAGAGGGGCTGGCACATTTCCTCCTCCCAATAATCAGAGCCATTAGTCAAGTGCATCTCCCTTTTCACTTTGGCCCCTAGGAAGCTCAGTCTCCAATTTCCAACTCACTGAGCCCTGAGCGTTAATATTCTAGGCCCCTCCCTTGAGCTGCTCTAATTTTTTTATAATCTTGGCTTTTATCATCAATACTCTACCATTTTACTATTCTTACTGTGTTTATAAACCATCTCAAATCCTTTGGCACAAAATGGGATATAAATAAGGAAATGAACAAACAAAAATCCCAATGAATAACAACATACACAAAATAAAACCAAGAAAGGACTTTCAGAGAGCCCAGAGAAATGCACCTCTACCTTGTCTAAATGTATTTTTTAAATTTAATTTACGGCAGAGATTTTTAAGATGGTCTTTAAAAAAAAAAACCACTGCAAAACATGTTTGAAACACACACACACACACACACACACACACACACACACACACACACACACACCAGTGGGTCTCATTTCATTGCCAAAGCCATTCTGTTGTAAATACATAATTAGCACTTAAGCACACCTTTCAAAGGGGTTTATACATTAACATGAAAATACTGTAATTATGGCTGGCCAAAATCACTTGACTACAACTTGGAATTCTAGATTTTTCGTCTTTATTAGAAGTGAATTTTTCTCCCTTTTAGCCTCTAAAACATACTTCAGCTTTGTGAGGAAATTTTTTAGGAAGAATACAGAAAATTAATTTTTTAAGTGAATACCGTTCATCCACTTTTCATCTGAGCATTGACTCTGCTCTCTAGACATCCACGTGCTTCCCAGTCCTGCTGGCCACCACGATTACACAGGACCAAAATCCCTGGACTCGAGGGCTTCTGAGCAGAGTGCCAGGAATGACAGACAGGAGGCCCGGAGTCGAAAAACGTTTCTGTTTTAAATATTCGATCTTGAATCCTTGCGAGAGTGACGACAAGGGTCTCTGAAAATGTCTGCATCAGGCCGTTGCATACAACTACAGAGCAAATGGACCAGAATCCGTCTTAGGGTTTCTGTACGGACACCTACAGTGATGGTTACAGTAAGCTCTTGAGAAGGAAAGATGTTGCTTGGGTATTTTGATTAAGTGACCACACCCCAAAATTTGCCTTTTCCCTTTCCATTCACTTAACAAACACTTGTTGAATACCCACCTTGAGCCAGGCCCGCTGGGCTCGATGTTCTCCCTCGCCCTCCCATGGACAAATCCCGCAGATTTCATCCCAGACCTCCCAGGGGCCTCTTCGACACTCCAAATAGCATCCACGTCCTCGCCCTGCTGGTCCGCAGACCTGGGCCTCACTCTCTGGCCTCCGCGGTCCCTGGTCTCCACCTGAGGGCCTCTGGCTGCACTCCTGATGACTCAATGGTCAGTCGGGGCCCTCCCAGCACAGGACCCTCTGGGAGGGACCTCCCCAGGCCACCTTGCAACAAGAGATCCCCACCCCAGGCACAGCACCTCGCCCTGTTTGTTGGTCTGATTCTTTGTCCAATCACCTTAAATGACCTTGTCTGTCTGTTTAATGTTCCTGCCTGTCTCTGCCTCTGTCTTCAAGCACCAGGGAACAGGGCCCACATCTGCCCTTGCCATCGAATCTCCAACACCAAGCCAGTGCACGAGCCCCGCCTCCCAATGTGTTGACATGTTGACGGACGGCCCCCTGTAGTCACAGCCAGAGGGAGAGGCCCCACACGGGGCTCTGAAGCCAGGAGGCGTTGGGTGCCTCCTTCTCTCTCCTCCCAACCCCGCCCCACCCCCCACCCCCGCATGGCCGAGCAAGAACGCCAGGTGGAGGCTGTTAACACGTGGTCCAGACATCATTTCTTATGGGTGTGGACACTCGGCGGGGGAGAAGCAAGGTCACCTGGCAGGTGAGGAACAGAGCCAGAAGTGGGCCCCGGAAACCCCTGACTGAGTGATCCGTCCCCCTGCTCTGGAGCCCGGACCCGGGGTCAGTATGAGGAGTGTGGCACTGGACTTGTGCGCCAAGTCGAGCGGCTCACACCACTGGTCACTGCAGCCATCCCCACGACATCTCTGACCCACCTCCACCACCCCACCCACCCACATGGGGCAGGAGAGAGGGCGGTTCTGCCTCAAGACACCCCAAAAGCGTCCCGCCCCAGGCCTGGGGTGTGCCCCCGAGCAGCCCCGAACAGAGTAGACCCAAGACACTTAAGGAGGAGCCCTGGCCACCCCGGGGTGGGGCCACCCAGGGCCAGATACGTAAAATGTGGGATGCCCGCCACAGACCAGCTTTGTGGCAAGCGGTGACGGCAAAGAGACAAAAGTGAGTGAGGCGCGGCCTGAGCGCGGCAGGCCAGACGCACACGGTGACAAACGCTGGGTGAGCAGGGCGCACACTCGTCCCACTGGGTGGGGGGAAGTAACAAAAACTTAAAGGAACGAGACAAAAGCGGGGATCGCACACGCTGCTGGGGACAGAGCTGTGGGGAGCAGAGCAGGGACCACTCGGCCTCCCCCACGCCCAGAGGAAAGGACGAAGGGAGAGACAGAGACGCTGGACTTGGAGCAGGGCCGCCTGAGCGGGGAGACGCAGCCAGGGGCCGAGCTGGACCTCTAGCTGCATCCGAGACCTTTTCCCACGAGCACCAACTCTCGCGCCTGGGAGCGGCCCCCGGCTCCTCCTCGCAAAGCCCCTCGCCTCCACCTGCAGCTCCCGATTTAAATCGCAAAGAGGCGAAAGGACCCTCAGCCCATTGCTGTAGCCGAATCCCCTGCTCCCCGCACCCCGACACTGCGGCAAACGAGGCAAGAACGGAAGAAACCGCCCGGGGTGGGCTCTCCCTTCCTCTCCTTCCTCCTCCACAGATTTTAATTAAGGGTTTTGCTTGCAAAAGACCTACATCTATTTAACTCAGTCCTTAGCCCCCTGTTATATTGTCTTATGTATCGTTGTGTGTGAGGGTTCCAGTAAAAAGTTAATTATAACTTCTAAATGCTCCATTACCGGGCCCTCATCTTCCTCCCCTGCCCGCTTCTGCTGAGGGTAGTGACATTTAATTAACTGGTTCGGCGTGTGCTCTACAGACCTCTCCGTGCTTACTGAACAAGCACATGCTGTCCTCGGCGCCAGGCCGGCCTGGGCTCTGAGGACACGCACTGACCTGGGCGCCATCTCGAGGCTCCGGAGGGCACCCACACACTCACCTGCAGGAGGAGGAGGAGCCAGCACACCTGGTGCCCACAGCAGCTTGGCAGGCGACGTGAGTGCATGGAGGGGACAGCAGGGCAGGGGACACAGCGGTGGGGTTGGGATAACAAGAGATGGCGGCTGACATCAGCTCCAAGGGAACGGAGACGGGGCACGGGGGCTGCGGTTGGGAGGATCCAAGCTGGAGGGCTGCACCCTACTAGGGATGAGTCTGAGGTTTGGGAGTTCAGTTTGGGACAGAAGAAGATGAAATCCCGGTGGATAACCAGGAGGAAGTGTCTTCTGAGAAGACCGAACAATACACCAGCTGGAGCTCGAAAATCTGGGCTGCGGAGAGAGAAGGAGGCGCTCTGTGGGTCTGGGGGGTAGTGAGAGCTGGCGACCGGAGGGATTATCGTCTGGAAAGAAGGTGGTCAAGAAGCTCAAGGCTGGTCCTCGAAGGAGCCAGCCTCGATGAACAGGAGACCGAGGAACACGAGATGGAAAGGGGGAGCCCAGAGATGGAGGTGGCGTGAAGCTGGGGAAGGGGAGCCCGAGCTGGAGGGGCCGGCATCCTCCTCGTGGTGAGGAGAGAGAGGAGGGCTGGGAACAGACCCGCCCACGGCCTCTGGGCGGTCACTCCCAAGGCCAGGGCAGGGGTGAGGCTCCGGGAGCTGGGGGAGCTGGGGGAGCTGGGGGAGCGAGGGGAAGTGAGAGCTGCGGAGGCTGCAGGCTTCTCCTGGTGGGGCCGGGGCCTGGCATCTGCCAGTCTCAGAGAGTTTTCTGGTATCTTGCAAATCCCAGCTCATGCACTGACAGTTCTTGAGGGCACGGCTGTCACTCAGAGCTGGTGGCAGAATTCTCTCGCCTTGGGGAAGATGTGGGTGGTGTGGAGGCCTCGGGGTCAGCTGCTGCTTCTGCACCTGGCCCCCTGGAAGTGGGTGTGGCCAGCGCTCAGCACTCCCATCCTGCCCTCAGCACCCCTGGCTTCCGGAGGGCACCCACACGCTCACCTGGAAATACCTGGCCCCCTTGGTTGGGTCCAGATCACCTGCTGGCCTCAGCTCCCAGCCTCACCCTGGAGACCCAGCCTCTGCCCAAGTCTCAGACCCTCTCAGGTCCCGTGCCACACGGTGATGGCTCGCGGCACTCCGCTCCGGCCCTGGCCTCCTCAAAGCCACACGTACTGCTTCCCTGTCCAGACGCAATCGGTCATGCCCCGCCCCGCTGGGGACGCAGTGACCATCTCTCTCCCGTCCATCCCGAGTCCATGGCCTCTGTCCAGGGCCACTCTGGCCAAGCATTGCCTGGAGCCCAGGATGAGGCCTCGACCCTGTCCCCCAGGGACTGGCGGTCTGGGGTAGGGGGACAGGGAGCACAAGGACACAGACAATTCCCTGCCATGAGGTTCAGACCTTCACCGAGGCCTGAACGGGGAGCTCCGGGCGCCCAGCAGGAGGAGGGTCCAACGCTGCCCAGTGGGCGCGGGAGGCTTCATGACAGGGGCCGCTGGAGGGTGGGCAGGGCCCTGCCAGGGGGAGAAGATAGGGCGGTCCTGGGGGGGCAGGGCGGGACCAGCGTGAGCCAAGGCCCATTGGGGAACTGGTTCCAGGAACGGTGAGCAGAGTCACCAGTGTGGCTGGAACGAGGTGGCTCTGACATTGAGATTCGCTGATTGTGTCTGTTTTGCGAGAGACTCGGCTCAGGGAGAGGCAGATTTTCCCACATTAACAGCTCCCGCTCCCTGAGGGCTCCCCTTGGACCCAGAAGGTGCCAAGCACTGTACGAGAATGTGATTCTTCAATCCTCTGCAACAGTATGGGGTACATAAACAAGTTTACCGATGAGGCACAGAGAGGTTGAGTGACTACGCCAAGGTCACACAGCAAATCAGAGGCCAAAGCGGGGGCGAAGACAGGCCTCCCTGACTCCCAGGCAGGAGCTCTCAGCCTCCTGCTGTCCCACGTCCCTGCACAGACGCGCCTTACTGATCCAGGTGGCCTGTCCGTCAGCCCTGGAGCTGTGGAGGAAGCTTCCAGCACATGCTTTTCATTTCAGCAGGCTGTTTGTGGCTGGAGAGCCTGTCCTCAGCAATTTTTAGCGGCTCCCCAGGACACTGACAAATCAAGCTGGCATTTCTAGTTCATGAATATCTTTGGGATATTAATGGCCAGCAACAAGGGGGTCTGCTCAGAGCGGCCCTGTCGCCACCAACCCAGCCCCTGCCCCCAAGACACACGGACCCAGACAGAAGCCTGCGGATGGGCAAACCGTGGACACTGCTCCCAGCCACGCCGAGAGAAAATGGCGTCCCCAGGCTGGTGTCTAATCTTATGTCACGAAGAGGCCTTCGTGGTTTTCCAGTTTCCTCTCGTCCGTCTAGAGGTAGCCCCCGGAATATGACTTTAGATGTTTTCCAGCGAATGGAGAAGAAGCCGGTTGCGAGTTTCAAATCTGTAACTTTCTCGCTGGGGAGGGCTGGGCCAGTGGGCCTGGGGAAGGGGTTTCATGGAGACCTTCTGAGGGCCTGGGTGACACCAGGACCGACCTCAGGCCAGCACAGCCGCCAACCCCATCCTTCACACCTGACACCAGAGAGGACAACATTTCATTAAAAACAGTGAGATGTTGGTGTTGCCTTTACTCGACGCTACCAAAATAATATGCACTCTCTGAAAAAAAAAAATCAGGGAAAAAACAGAGAGAATCGTAAAGAAGATACAAACCCACAATCCTGCCACTCAGACGTGACTCTGGCCTTGCTGCTGCTGCTCTAACTGCAGGCCACGCCTCCAGTCACCTCTCCAAAGGACCCATCCCTTCCCACGTCTCACGAAGCTCCCATCGCACCCAAACCGGCCCCGAGCGCCCGGCCCACGGGGCCTAGGCGAACCCGCACAGCCCCGCGAGCCCTCACTCAGCACTCCCCTGCTCTCTGCCCCCACCTCGGGGCCTTCGCAGGCCCTGTGCCCTGGGCCTGGACGTCCTCCTACATCTGCTTCATCGTCACCCTCCATGCCTCACCCGAGGTCACCTCCTCAAGGCCTTCTATGACCAGCCAGCTAAACGGTCCCCCAGTCGCCACCACGGTCACTGGGCCAGTGCTCTGCAGACGGTCATGGGGCCACCGTCTGCCCATCGCCAGAAAGTGAGCAGGGCCTGTCCCTCAGTCCCAGCTGCCGCCAGCGCCTGGGACGTGCCTGCACGTGGCGACTTCCCAGTGAGGTGTACTGCACGGAGGAGTGACTAACTCCTTCCCGTCTTTTCCCGGGTGCGTGAACCGCCGACAGAGCTGCGATCACGCGTCAACCTTCCTCAGAAACTCCACGCACAGCCTCTTCCACTGTCCTCCCCGCTACACACCCTCGAGGCTCGAGTCAAATGTCCCCGCTCCTGAGGGACCAAGCCATGACCCCAACCTCTGCCCCAAGGGA
Source organism: Pteropus alecto (assembly GCF_000325575.1). Classification (NCBI taxonomy): domain Eukaryota; kingdom Metazoa; phylum Chordata; class Mammalia; order Chiroptera; family Pteropodidae; genus Pteropus; species Pteropus alecto. Next base: position 1,874,402 of record NW_006440626.1, read on the forward strand.
GCCTGATCTGGCCACTGCACCTGCCCGGCACTTTAAGTTTATAAAACTTAATCGTTCCCTCCATCCCCACGGAGACTTGAACGACCTCTGGCCCTCAGAAGGTCTCCAAGCAAGAGGGGGCTGCCAACCCCGTTTAAAATGAAGCCACCGACGCTCAGGGAGGTCGCCTGGGCGGGAGGCGGACCCAGGACGTCTGGCCCCAAAGGCACAGTCTACATCTTTAGTGTGAACCACAGAGGAGTCACCGTAAGAACCGGAGCGGTGGACAGAGACACCAAGAGCTGGACTGCGGAGTCCGACCACCTGGGTTTGCACCCCGCTCCGCCACTTACTAGCTGTGTGACCCTGGATGAGTCACTTCACTCCTCTGGGCCTCAGTGTTCTGCTCTGTCAAGCGGGGATGACAATAGTCCTGCCTCATTCTGTTGTCGGGAAGATTAAATGATTTAATACTACACACAACAGGCACAGAACAGCATACAAAATCAAGACACGTATTAACGCTCAACGAACACTAGCTCTCTATAAAAACACACCTGTCCAGAGGCACCTACAGGCACCTAACGAGTGTGCAGCCCACCCCTCAGCCACA
>NW_006440626.1:1875023-1877204 GCF_000325575.1 Pteropus alecto
GATGAGTCTCTTTGCATCACGGACAAGTCCCTAAAAGCCAGCTGCACATGGCCTTCTGCAAGCCGACTCCTGGTAAGGGTCTCACACACAAATGCGGCTCAGCCCAGGACAGAGAGCCCCTCGGTCTTCAGTCTGAAGCCTCCACCCCCTCCCCACATGAGTAATAAACACCTACATCTGCAAACACTTCAAAGCCTGGGGGTGGAACGAACCTTCTGTAAAAGGAAGACCCCTTTGTAAGTTCACACTTCCCGCCCCCAATAACTCAGGCGAATAAACCAACCCAACTCCAAGTGCAGGTGACAAGGAGGCCTGAATTCTCACCGACAGAGTTCTGACGCTTGTTAAGAGGCAGGTAGAGAGAGCGCATCCTAAAACACCCATCTCACAGAGCTGGCCCTGGTCGGGCCTCACCCCTCTTTCCAGGCCTGTCACCTTCTTGTCCCCAAACCCCCTACGCCAGCCACAACACACCACACCTCCTCTCACGTGTCCGCCAGCATGCTGTGGGCTCAGCTGTCCCCTGGGGCTGGTGGCTCCCTTTCCTGCACAAACTCCCATCCCTCAGTTGAGGCCCAGGCCAACGTCGGCTTCTCTCGGATGTGTCCCCCGGCAGGAGAAAGCCACCGTCAGTGCCCACGCCGGACCCCACAGCACTTGGCACCCACCCGCATGGCGCACGCAGGCATTCTTCATTCATTCATTCACCCCACACTGAGGAGAGCGCACCGTGGGCTGTGGGAGGGGGTACCTCAGAAACGGCCCCCACCCTTGCAAAACTCAGGAGGGTGAGCGACATCCTCTTCTGTCCAACAGGGATCTGAGAAGCACCCACCCCAAACAGCTGTTCCAAAAATTCGACCAGGCAGTGGCGGTAAAGAGCCTGCCACACTGCGCCCGGCACAGAGCAGGTGCCTGGGTAACAGCGGCGCCTGTTATCTGCCTTGGACACAGGCTCTTGGCTCAGCCAAGTGAGGCCTCCCATCTTTTGAGATCTACAGCGCGGGGCATAAGAAGCCAGGTTCAGAGAGAGCTCCTCCCAGGAGGGAGCCCAGACACCGAGCGGCACGGGGCAAGGCACCCTGCAGAAGCCCTCTCCCACCCACGCCTGCCCAGGGTTCAGCGCGAACAGGGCCCTTGATTAGAATTTCCCATTTGAAAAATCAACATTTAAAGTTCGGCGTCTGCCAAGTGGAGGGGAAGGCCTTGCTTGTAAATATTTGTCTCCACTGGCAAAGCCAGGCCTTTCGCTTGCCGCGGCTACCCGCCTCGCTCCTGGCCCTCTGTGCACACAGCTCCCAGCCCAGTGCACGGCGGGACACCCCTGGGGAGGCCGGCCATCTGGCGGCCAAGTTGAGCTGCACAGGGTGGGGGCCGGCCCTGCACCCCCACCTCGGAGACAGCGGGCCAGGACGCCGGGCCGCCCAGGGGCCGTCCATCTGTCTCCCCCGGGCTGAGACGGAGACCACTCGCTGTGAGATTTCTCTGGATTCTGAGCTCGCAGCTTTTCCCAGGGGGCACCCCAGGTTTCTGTCTTTCTTATTTTGGAAGAAAGCAAAAGCCAGAGACAAAACCCTGGGGGCGTGTTTGCAAATCACGGCCCCCTCCACGCTTCCGCGCTCACTGCCTGCGCCAACAGCTGCCCACGGGAGGGGCTCACATCTGGTCCCCAGGGCCACTGAGGCCCGGAGGGTCCCCTCGCTGGGGAAGCCCTCTCCACGGCAGTGGGTGGCTGCGCCCGGTACACACCAGCTGAGTACCTGCCCTGGCGTCACCATTCCCAGAGAGTCATGTGTTCATTCACCCATTCAGCCACCCATCCATTCATCCAGCATGACTTACCCACCTGTACAAGGCACAGTGGGCTGGACCCACAAGTAAGTAAAAACCAGCCCGGGCAAAATCCCTTTAACAGGGGGTCTCCCGGGCCAAAAGTCACAGCTGAGACAAATGCCCAGGAGCGGTGGAGGCTTGACGGGGGAGCGAGGGTGGTCTGGAGGCCAGAGAAGGCTTCCCGGGGGACAGGGAGGGGGCGGGGAGGGAGGGCGGCGTTGGCAGGCCCCCCCCTCCTGCCAGCACCTACCGAGCCACTCATTGAACTTCTTCACCTCGCTGGGGAGTCCCAGTTCCGTGAAGTCCCCGGCGTGGATCAGCACGTCTCCATAGGGCATCTGGATGGGG
>NW_006440626.1:1877304-1883089 GCF_000325575.1 Pteropus alecto
GCCACGGGCCTGTGACACTGGAGCGTGCCCGGCACGCGGCCGAAGCTGCAGGCGCGGTCACCCCAACTCAGATCACATCAACCGGCCTCAGAGGAGCACCCAGTCCTCCAGGGGACCCACCTGGGTCCGCGCCCTGACTCTCCCACACACTAGCCGGGCAATACTCATTTTCCCGTGTGCCTCGGTTTCCCCTCTGCAACACAGGAACCGCGAAGGGTTGCTGGGAGGATTTAAAGCAGTAACAGGTGGGGGGGGCCAGTAGGGACGGTGCCGACACCTGCACCAACACGCCGCTCACGTGATTCCCACGGCGAGCCTGCGGTTTGCGAGAGCACCGCCTCTCAACCCTGTTTCATCCTCTCTCTCCGAGGGGCCTTCTCGGATGCTTCTCCCCTACTCAGCCCCCTCCCACGAAATTCCAACAGCACAGATAGGCCGTGCGTCTGCTCATGTACTATGTGTATAGCTGGGCTTTATAAAAAGATTTTTTCCACCCCCTCCAAACACCATTTTCACCCCCTTGGGGGTGCCACTGGCCCCTTTGGGAATGCCAGGACTGAAGTCCATGGCCCAGCTGAAAACGGAGTCCCCACTGCTGTGAGAGCAGCCCCCGCAGAGGACGCGGGTGACAGGCACGAGAGAGAAGCGGCCGCTTTTCCAAACTGCGAGGTGGCCTGATCACGTCGAGAACGAGGGCTTTGTGGGATTGGGTAAGGAAATGGTCCTGGCATCAGAAGACCAGCCTTCAAACCCCAGTTCCGCCATTTGTCACTAATGTGTGACCTCAAGCAAAACACCTGGCCTTGGTTTGCTCATCTGCAAAATGGAGCAACCTCGCCAAGCAAAAATGCTCAGGAAATTCAAAGCAGCTGCCCAGATGTAAGTCCCTGTTCCACGGGAGCCTATCAGTGAGGATACGGAGCAACGGGCCCGGAGTCCCAGGGGGTGAAGGCAGACCAAGCATCCCGCCCCCAGCCCAGCGCCCCCCACGCCCCCCACCGCTCTCTGCCTCTCGGCTGCATGGTTTTGCCAGGCTCGAAACTCTGAAAAACAACACCATGACATTTCAACAAGCAGCTCTCTCCAAATGAGTATGCGGCTCGAGGAGTTGCGCTTAAATCTAATTATGCGGCACACCAAAAGCAGCGCCGTATCAGTTACATAAATACTTTTAAAGACATCTTTCTAATTATCTTTTTTTTTTTTTCAGACAATATACTTCGAAGAAATTTAATTAACACCTTACGAGAGACAGGGGTTCAGCATGCTAATGTGCAGGGAGCTCTGGCATGCTCCGTCCGCCGCAGACAGGGGGCGCCTAGCCAGCCGCTCCCCAACACGGCGCCACAGCAGGAGGGGACACTGCCACCAGGTCCTTCTGGGGCTGCTGAGCCCAGTTAGACTCTCAGCTGGTCGGAGCTGGGCCCAACCGGGGAGGAGAGAGAAATTCCCTGAGCGAGTCCAGCATGACCAACGGGGGAGTGCCGGCTCCTCCTCTTCCCTCTTCATTCATTCATTCATTCATTCACTCATTCATTCAACATAGTATATCCTGACCACCTATTGTGCACCAGCGCTGAGCTCAATGCTGGGGCCACAGGGATGAATCAGGCCTGATCCCAGGTCAGGAGACTCCAGAGTGATGGCAGAGACAGACTTAGGCAGGTGGTAACGCTGACATCACCGGCTTTGATGGGGTAGCACAGGGGTCGGGGGCCAGAGAAGGCCCTAAGCCAGACTGAGGCTTCCCAGAGGCTTCCAAGAGGAGGTGGTGGCTGAGCTGGTCTGGAAGCTAAAATCTCCCTCCCAGGAATTCCTGCCACGCCCCTGTCCTCTGGGCCCCTCCTCCCAACCCTGACGGCCGGTCTTGCAGGTAGCCAGCCTGGAATCCACCTGTCCACCCTGCCCCACCCCCAAGCACAGCTGACCAAGGGGGGCCCATCGCTTCTGGGCTATTGGCCTGACAGGAACATGTGTGAGCCAATCAAATCCACTCATTCATTCATTCACCCACACACCACCTGAGGTGAGCATGCCACGAGGTGACAGAATCCAAGTCAAAAAGACAGAGAGAGACAAGGAGCACGATGCCACCTGCAGGGCCACTGCCAGTCCCCACTCTCTCCCCCCCAGAGAGCCCCTCAGTGAGAAGCCCCCTGCTCCCAGCCAGCGGCAACCAGCCCGGAGCAGCTCGGTTTTGAGCTCTTTAATTAACTCTGTTCTCATTTCCCTCGGCCCCGAGGCTTCTGAGCTCAGTGAGGATGCAAACCGAACCCTCCCCAGAGAAAAAATAGACTCTTATTTCCCGGCACTGTCCTCCAGCTATTCGGATTGTACCAAATGCTCAGCCTTGAAGTCACGGCGCCGGGAGCGGCCTCGGTGACTGCCACAGGCAGAGCTCAGTACCGTCCACACACTCGCTCTCTTCGCCCGCACGGCGACCGTCAGGCAGGGTCCTAGGGCTGCGCCCACTACACGGAGGAGGAAGGAGAAGCTCGGGGAAGACGGCCTGGCCCAGTATCTCAGCTCCGGAAGCCGGTTTTCAGTTCCAGTACTCACACCAGGCTGGACTCTGGCCAGGCCGTTCGTCGTTCATTTTATTCGGTCAGCCTGGGGACACGTGGTTATTGAGTTACCTCCTACACGCCGGGCACCTGTGAGGTGCCAGGGGTGTACCTGTGGCCAGAACACCCATGAAGGCCACCTCGCAGAACTCCCAGAAATCCAGCCTGTGTCTGGAAGTGAGGACCAGCAGGAGAAGTCGAGACAGGGAGAAAGGGAGGGAGAGCGTGCAAGGGGGTGGGAGGGCTTGACAGCATCCTCTGACCTTCAGATGCAGCGGTGCCCAAACTGGACGGCCCAGCTCATTACATGAGCCAGTAAACTCTCTTCTATCCTTAAGACACTTTAAATTGGGTTTCTGACACTGGGAATGGCAAAACCCTCCTTAACATCTGAGTCACGGCAGCCCTGTGGAATAAGTAACCGGGGCCCAGGTAAGTTCGTCCCAAGTCCAAGGCCCCGGCTAGTAAGTTAAAGAGCAGACTGGAGCCTGCGCCTTCGCATCAGGAATGTGGACGTCTAACCTCAATGACTTCTCGGGACAAGAAATAAACGACAAAACGGGTATTTCCCGGAGACCTTCTGCAGGGGCCACGGAGAACGTAAGGCCTGGAACCCGTCACCAGCGCTCCCCAGTCTAACAGGGGTCGGCCCACAGCGGTCACGCGGCAGGAATGGTGCAGAGTGGGGGTGGCGCCCCGCCCGGCTCGGTGGCCCCCTCACGGAGCCCGGGACCCTCCCAGCTGCGGTCCAGCTCCGTACGGTTGGGCTGGACTGCAGCTGGGAGGGTCCGGGGCTCCGACTCACTCTTGGAGATGTTGTGATAACTCAGGGGACCCTCCCAGCTCAAGCCCCTGAGGGGAATGTGCCCCGTGTCCCATTTCCCGTGCCCCGGTCCCCCCCGCAGCTCTCTCTCCCATGGGCATTGGCTCCCTGCAAATGCAGCTCCTGGCACCAAAAACCCTCAGGGCCATCAGGAGCAGGGACCTCCCTCCTCTGTAACCCTATTTCTGGAGACACAGGGAGCTCTGAGCATCGGGGGGCAGCAGGTAGAGGGCAGACGGCTCCTCCCCTCAAGTGAGGTTCCAACTACGTGTCCAGCCATGTGACTGGGCATCAGCCACGACGTTTAGAATGGGAGAGACCTCTAGACCCCTCCTCTCCCTCTACGAGTGGGGAAAGTGAGGCCCAGAGGAGCAGCAGTGACCAGCTGGCTCATTGTCACACAACTGTTTCTTTTACACAAAGCGCTGGTTCAGAGGTGACCCCCACCACACTGCCCCCGGCGTCCCTGTGCCTGCCCTGCCTTCCCACCTCTTGGCCTTTGCTTTGCTGTTCTCCAAGTCCAGGGGTTGTGCCACCTCCCCCAGGAGGCCCTCCTTGATCCCAGCGCTCTTCCTGGGCCATGCTCCCTGCCTCATCCTGATGCTTTTCTTTCTTCTTCCTGTCCCCTGTGCTACGATCGAGGGACCAGCCTGTGCTGGCGGAGGAGGCAGATGCTTCGGAAATCGTCCCAGAGATGAACGTACAACCACAGGCTGAGGCACGTGCCACGAAGGGGAGGCTGTGATGGCCTAGAGCTGGGGCGGGAGGCCGAGGGAGGGGTCGAGACCTGGTCTGGGGAGGGAGCAGAAAGGTTTCCCAGAGAAAGCCACACCTGGGTGAGATCCGAAAGGGTAAGTCTACGTTAGCAGGGCAAAGAGTTGGGGAGGCAGAGGGAACAGCACGTGCCAAGGCCTGAGGCAAGAATGCACCTGGAGCCCTTCCGGAGGCGGGTGCCGGACGGGGCTGGAGAAGCAGACGGAGCCCGGGGTTAGTCCTCTGCTCCTGCCTGTCCCCTCACCCCCGCCCCGGGCTCAGGGATGACGCTCCCTGTCTCCTGCAGACCTCTGAACATGTGGACGGGCTGGGGACCACAGGGTCCCTGCTGAAGCCCCAGTCTCATCACGAGAGGGGATCAGAGCACCAGCCTGGCACAGCTGGCAGGGCTGGGGACAGGCACAGAGGGGCGTTCCCGGGCCTGCCACGGTCTGCGAGGGCCCCACACAGCCCCGCATGCTCAGAGGCTCTTTAAACAGGACGATTCTCATCTCCAACGACAGGGCCCCTTCTAACGGCCACAGAGAAGAGGCGCTGTGCCTGCCGCCAGCCCCCAAGGCACCTAACGAAGCGGCCTCCGGGATGACCCTGTGCCTCAGGGACGACTCTCGCCTTCTCACTGACCACCAGGCTGCACGTCCACCTGCCCGCCCAGGACAGGACTGGTGTGCAGGGCTCTCCCAGGCCACCGCAGGGCTTCTCAGCCCCCAGGGGGAGGGTCTTCATTCTCAGGGCCTAAAACGCAGAGGCCCCAACCTGGAGATTCGTTGCTCAGCCTCGTTACCGCCAGGGGCTCTGCGGGTGACTGCATAAGTCACGCAGCTCGATCAAAGGCCACATGTGGACTGTCACTGTTATTATTAAATATAAAGTGTGGATTTATTAAATAAAGCCACCTCACCCCCTCACCCCAGAGACAGCCCAGGGCAGTGACAGGTCACATGCTGGGGAATGGCATCCATCCCCTTGTCTCTCCCTCGGTGAAGAATGGCCAAGGAAACCAGCCCAGCCACCTCCAGCAGCCCGCACACTTCCCCATGCTCAGGGCCCGGGGTCAGAAAGAGAGGTGGGGGTGGGAGACAGCAGCCCCCCAAGTCTCCGCATGGCCCTGGCTTCACCCAGCTTTATGCAAAGTTGTGCTTCAAAGCCAGGCTAGTCCACGTAGGCAGGGAGAGAGCACTGGGTAAGAGTCCAGACCCAGAGCTGGGCTCAGTGCCTAAGCTTCCAAGACCCTGCCCAAACCCCCGCCGCCTCTGAGCCCCGCAGCAGATGGAAGACAACAACCCTGGCCACCCTGGCCACGGGAGGTGGCAGCACAGAGCAGGCCAGGAGGCACGGGAGCGGGGCAGGCCGGTGTCAACCCGCCCTGACCCCTGCAGCTGAATGACCACGAGAAAGCCCGGGAGCATTTTTCCCGTCGCCCTTCTCACTACCAGTATCATATGCCATTATGCACTTTTACAACATGTGTCCTAACAGCCCGCCACCCCACGGGGGGGTCAGCTCGGTGCTGGCAGAGGTTTGTAAGTGAGTGGCAGAGCCGGGATTCAAACCCAGGCAGGCCAGCTCAGAGCGCACATTTCTAACCAGTGTGCTGCTATGCAGCTGCTCACACACATCCTGG
>NW_006440626.1:1883626-1897445 GCF_000325575.1 Pteropus alecto
TGGGTGAATGTATGCATGCCTTCATAGATGGAGGGATGGGCGCATGGATGGATGGACGGACGGATGGATGGATGGACAGACGCATGGATGGATGGACGGACGGATGGATGGATGGATGGATGGATGGATGGATGGATGGATGGATGGATGGGTGGATGAATGGATGGATGGATGGATGCATGGATGCATGGATGCATGGATGCATGGATGGATGGATGGATGGACGGACGGACGGACGGACGGATGGATGCATGGATGCATGGATGGATGGATGAACAACCTGCAGTTGCTCATGGGTTAAATGAGAGAAATCACCCTCTTCCATTTGGTCACTCACTGCCCTTGCTCAGGACACAGCCCGTGTGGCTCCTGTTCAAGGCGCCCTCTGTCCAGCTGGGTGTTTCTGCTGTCCTCAGATGCCCCCTTCTCCCAACCCTCTCCCAACTTGCTGTCCCCCACTCATCCTCTGGGTCTCAACCTAGAAGCTAGAGGGTCCTTCCTCAGCCCCTTGGCCCTCCTGTCCTGTGACTTCTGGTTTCCCTAGCTCTGCTCTGGGACCGGAGCGGCCGCGGTGTCTGCCAGGCCCAGGCGGGGCATCGTAAACGACGGCTTTGTGTGATAGTACATGGTATTATGGCATTATGCACTGTGTCCGGGGACCCTCTGTATGGACCTGCGCGTGGGTCCATCCATCCGTCCGTCCATCCATCCATGCATCCATCCATCCATCCACACAGACCCCACTGCTCTCTGCCTGAGGGCCTGGGGCTCTCGCTTATTCCTTCTGGGGCAGGAGTCCAGCCCGGCATCTGGGGACCTCAGGCATGGTCACTGTCAGGCCCGGAGGGCTAACCCCACCAACAGAAGAGAAAGCCTGGCCTGGGAGGGCATCCCACCACCCCCACGGCAGCCCTGCCGGGCCTCCAGCCCCCGGAGGCTAAGGAGCAGCATGCCTGCACCCCAGGGCCTTGTGTCCTTCCAGAGTCCACCACTGTGGCCCCAAAATGGAGACTGGAGGCAGCTTCCCAAGTAGAAACCTTCCAGAAAATAAAGTAGGCAGCTCCTGATGATGCCAGCCCCACAGCCCCCACAGAAACGGGCATTTTCCAGGGCAAGTGCGACAGGAAGAGGGGGTGTCCACGCCCGGTGCCCACTCACCTTCCAGAGCCCATTCTCCCATGCATAGTGCCCCTGTGCCACCCTCTGCAACAGAGGATGGGTCCCGAGGGTACAACAAGGGATGGGTCCCAAAAGAACCGTACGGTAATGAGAGGCAGCACCCCGCCCACCCATGCCCAGGCCGGAAACCCTCACAGCTGCTTCTCTAAGTGGTCCAGGTGCTGGATTCTCATCTCCCCAAAGAGACAGCCGCTAGGACCCCGCCTGCCACTGCTCCCTAGAAATGGTGCTCGTGGCCCTGGAGGAAGTAGGGCCTGTGCTGTCACAGGAAGTCGGGGCTGCTCCAGACACCGCGGCACCCCCATCACACCTCTGACCTCCCTGTGCTGTCACTGGGGGGCCGTCCATCTCCTCCTCCTCAGGGGCTCATCAGCGGCCCAGACCCAGCACAGAGACATCCCAAAGGGACCGAGAGAAGTTCCCGTGACAGAGCAAACAAATGTCTGAACTCTCGGGCAGAGGCACGTTCATCCACAGACACCACAGTGAAGGGAGCTGACTGTGGAGCGAGAGCCCCAGGCCGGGCTGGGCAGCCTGAGCTCCGGGCCAGCTCGGGCACGCGTCTGGGCCGCCTCACTTGTCTGGGCCTCCGTCTCCCCACCAGGCGAGCCTGCAGCGCAGGGATGAAGGAGGAGGGTCTTCCAGGAACGCTGGGAGCCACCAGGGCGGGGCCAGGATTCATCCACCTCCACCCTGGGCCCCCGGCACCTCCCCTGACCCCAGAGGGGATCCAGGGAGAGGAAAGGTTCCCCCAGGCGCACGGGGACCAAGCCCGGGACCAAGCTCTTGTCACAGCCTCGCCACCGGGGCATCCCAGTACCTTCCACCAGCCCCGAAGTACACGCGCCAGAGCCCCCCATTCCTTTTGGGAAGCATCTCTGCTTTTTCAACAGAAGTACCAGGGAGCCGGGGAGGCCACTGGACAAAAGAGAGGGGTGGAGCGAAGGCCGGACACCCAGCCCTAGACCAGGGTCCCAATCTGCCCTAGGGCCTGTGGCAAGTCCCTTCCCCGCTTTGGGCCTCAGTCTCCCCATCCGTACCATGAAGAACGTGAATTAGACAAGGGGTCTCCAACCCAAACACCAAGCGGGGGCAGCTAGAACTCAGCCCCCAAGGGTGTCACCAGGATGTGTAGGCCTGGGGCTGCCAGAACTTTTGGGTTTGAAAAGCAAAGCCAGAAGTCTGGATTTTTATGTGTGATCCCCTCATTTTTAAATATTTGTAAAACATTCTCCAGGCCCAACGAAACAAGAGTCTGGGCCAGAATCAGCCCACAGGCCATCGCTCTGCAGCTGCTCACACGTCCCTGCCAACTCGCAGCCCTGGTGATCTCGGGCCTCCGGAACCGGTTCGGTCGACAAGTACGCAACGGTGGGGCCCAAAAGCCCGGAGGCGCCCCAGCCCGTGAGCCCACCCGGGCACCGTCCCCACCCACGCCTCGCGTCCCCACCGGTCCCGCCACGAGCCAGCCACTTACATCTGCACGTGCGGAGGCTGGAAGCGGCCCTGGTTGATATTGTAGAAGGTGAAGGCCTGGGTGGGGTTGGAGCTGTACTCGTCCACCTCGATGATGAGCCGGCTGTGCTGGTGCCTCCGAGCGGCCATCACGTGTGTCTGAGAGAACGCCATGCCCAGGCCACAGGGCAGGAGGGCCAGGGCCTCTGCCTTCAGGACACCGGGATCCCACCTAGCGTGCCACATGGACCTCTGCTGGCCGCCCGGGCATCTCCCGCCACCGCCGCCACCGCCGCCCGGCCCTGTGCCAGACCTGCGAACAGACTGAGGAGACGGAGCAGAACCGTGCGACAGTTAATCTGTTTGGGATTTGCTTTATTTAATGTCAGATGAAGATTTAGAAAGAGGGAGAAGGAGGGGGGAGAGGGGAGAAAACACAGTCGTACGGCTCAAAAACTCATTACGGATCTTTCCAACTCAGCAGTTTGATGAATATACTTTGGTAAAAAGAAAAAGGAAAATGAGGGAGGGGATTAAAAAAAATAAAAAAATAAACAAAAAAACCCACAGCGCTGAGGACGGATGCATGCCTGGGCCAAACGTTTCAACACTTAGACGTTTTATTTTTTTATTTTTTTGCCTTCAACAAAATCCTCCTTGAGCCCACGGGGTGACCATGAGATGGGGCAGGACACTGGCTGATATTCTGCAAAGAGGCAAGGTGAGTTTCGCTTTTCGGAATTGGGGAATAGGAAGGATTCTCCCCCCAACCCCATCCCCTCCCCTGAGACCCCCAAACACACCCCCTCGCACACGGCCCCACACCCCCGCCCCTGCGAGCCCAAGCAGGTGGGGACGGCGCGGACGCAAATTCCTTCCTCGACATCGGTTTCACCTGAAGATACGTGAGCAACGCCCTGAGAAGGGATTTTCCCAGACAGACTGCCAACCGCCAACCCCGCTCAGGGGGTGACCGGGTGGAAGAGGAAGTGGGGGGCAGCGATCTACCTTTAAAAACCCTTCCCGACGCCTCACAAAGATCTCAGGAACTCTGTCAAAGCCCGAATCCACTCAGAATCGCAGCTTGTGATGCTACCTTTTTTTCTTTCCTCCTTTCATTGGAAAGTGGGGTTCGCATTCGTAGATACCGGACTGAAACGTCCCTTAGACTGATTCCAACTCAGCTACGTGAAATCCCGGCAACGCCACCATCCTGCCCGGCACACTCACACGCCGGCCACGCCGGCCAACGCGTCCTTTCTAAAACCATCTATTTTCGTCACTCTGTTCCATAATCGTTTCTTTAAACTGAGCAAATAAGAAATGCTTGACGATCTGTTTTGTTTTGTTTCTGTGTCTGGTCATTAAGACTCTCCGATGGTTCCGTTTGCACTGCATTTAACCATGGAGAAAATAACATAATTTAAACTACCCCGGACCGTCATATCCCTGTCACGCCAAATGAAGAAAAATCCCCTTTGCTCTCCGCGCACGGACGAAGAATCGGCCCAGTCAGAAAACAAATTGGATTAGGAAAATGACAAAAATTAGAGGCTGGAGAACATTTTAATTATGTGCAAAGGAGAAACGGATTATTAATTTTTTTTTAAATCGCGACAATCGCGCCCATACGAGGTGCAATAAATAGCCGCCTCCTTCTCCTCGCCCACCCAGCCCCGAAAACACATCCTGACCCCTAACACAGTCCCCACATCTCCTATTGGGAAGACAACAACGACAAAAAATATCTGCTTCTCCCCGCAGGACGCGCTTGCTTCTAAGTGAACGGGCATCCCCAGGGGACGGGGTGCAGCCAGCCTCTGAGACGGCAGGTCGGGTGTCCTGAGCCAGGACCCACAAACCTGCCTCCCTGTCTCTAAACCCTGGGGGAGGCCTCAGCAGCAGACTCCGTGGTCAGGGCTCCGACGGCCCAGACCTGAACAGGTGTTTGAGCTCTAGCAGTGTACTTCCTACCCTCTCTGAGCCTCAGTTTCCTCTTCTGGAAAATGGGTTTACAAATAAGAACACCACCTTCCAAGGCAGCTGTGCAGGTTAAATAAACGGGAATTCTGAGCACGGCGCCCGGCAGATACCAAGCGCCCAGCTCGTATTCCCTGTTACTATTAGAATCGCTATTCGGTTCCATCAGATACCTGCGTATCGGGGCCCTGCTGTGAGCAGGTGCTGCCCAGGGACTGGGGCATCTGTGGTACATACAAGGGTGTCAGGTGTGAGCAAAGGGGACAGCTCCGGGATCCCTAGAGAGCCAGAATTTTCTCTATGAGAGCTGACCGCATCGCATCCCTGCTCGAAATCCCCTGATGAGGACTCGTGACTTGTGGACCCTGAGCAAGTGGCTTAACCAGCCAGAGGCTCCTCATCCACAACATGGAGAGAAGCCTAGGACCGACCTCATACAGTCGTGAAGATTAGTGAGGTGGCACATGTAAACTGCTTATCACGGAGCCCAGCACACAGTAAGTGCCCAATAAATGTTAGCTATTACCATGATTATATTATCATTGTCACCCAGAGCCTCTCAGATACTCCATGAATACTGAATCAGTGAATGGATGGAAAGAGGGATGGGGGATGGAAGGAGGGATGGGGGATGGAGGGAGGGACAGACAGAGTATGTGTCTTGCCAGTCTCTGTCCCTGGTGCCAGCACAGGCCTGGCAGAGGGCAGGAGTCAAGAGGGCTCGGCTAAAGGTTGAACAGTCATCGCCGCTCTCCCCAGTCCCCACCCCACAAGCCTGCGAGGAGGCTGGCCAGGCTGGGCGCAGCCCCTGTGGAAGGCGGGTCCCAGGGGCTGCCACCCACCCCTGGCCCTGGCAGCAGGCGCCTGCGCGCCCTGTGTGGGCTGGCGGCTGGGGGAGAGCCGCTCTGTGCCGGCAGACGCAGCCAGGAGAAGCAGGCGGCAAGGCATCCCGAGAGGCCCTCGGCGGTGAAATGCTGCATTTCACATAAAGGGGGTTCGCAACGGGCCCTGCTCAGAGAAATCAGGGAAACTGGGAATGCAGAGCCTTCCTTTAATACCCGTTTAATATTTATGGAGCTGCGGCAGCGTCAGCCACCGTGCAGAGAACGTAGCCGATCCAGAGGGAGAGCAGCGGCCCCGACAAACAGCTTCTCGCTGGGAGGCGTGTGCACCTGGCCCATGAAACAACGCGCACGCAGGCAGCGGGAGGGGTGCTGGGGCCCGCTGGGGCCGGGGTCCGGGCTTCCACCCCGGCTCCATCCAGCGGAGTGGCCTTGAGCAAGTCACCCACCCCGCTGGGCTACCTGGCGCCCGCTCTGTGCCAGTGGACGGGAAAGCAATGGAACCAGCAGAGGCGAGTGGAATGAACTGATTAATGCGTCTACTTCTTCAGCACGTATCACCTGGGCCCTGCGAGCCGTCACGGCTCCGGGGGCCAGAAAGAGCAGTAAAAAAGCAAACAGATCACCGCCCTCAAGGAACTGGGGAGGGGACGGGGAAGGGGCAATAAAGAAAACATAAGTAAATCGAAAAGGTGCTTTCAGATCAGGATACGTGCCTGGAAGAAGGCAGAACAGCGCGACAGAGGGACAAGTGATGGAGGAGAGACAGGCCGTTGCTTTAAGCTGGGTGACGGAGAAAGGCCAGTCCGAAGAGGTGACAGTCACCGCCAAAGCAAATGCCGAGAAAGAGCCAGCCACGCCCGGACCTGGGGAAAGGGGACAGAGGCAGAGGGAGCAGCGTCTCGTCCACTGTCGCGGCTCTCGGCCCCTCATGTGCCTCCGCTTCCTCGCTGGGTAACAAGGGGATGAAGTGAGCCTCGCGCCTGTCCCCCTCACCCCCCAAAGATCCCAGTCAGCCCAGCCTGAGACGGGGGAGAAATGCTGGTTGAAAACCTCCCTCCACCGTTCAGGGCTCACTTTGCAAAAGTCTCATTCTTTCACGACGTGGTTTCTCTTTCCGTTTCTCCCTCAAAGGCATGTACACGGTGGTTCTCAGGTGCCACGAGTCCAGTCAGGCCAGGGCTCTCGAAAAGGACCCATGGTGCCGAGCAGCAGGAGCTACGAGACGCCGACCGTGTGGACAGCTGAGACCCAGGAAGAGGCCCCATGGCTCTCTCGCGGCCTCCTCCCGCTGCATCGCCAAGGTCAGCGCCACGCCAGCCTCCAGACCGATGTCCTGAAACACTCTTCTGACCAAGGCCTTGCCTCCCACACACTGACTGCCCCCGGGGGGCACCCTGCTGCCCTCAGGTAAAGCCCCGGCCCGGCCCTGATGCCCCCCGCACCGCTCAGGCCAAGCTCGCGACTCCCGCTTCCCTGCCACCCCCGGATGCCGCCTCTGAGCCTTCGCACGCGCCGTTCCCTCTGCCCGACACACCGGTTCCAGCTCAGGGCCTGGGGGACGCCTCCCCCGACCTCCCCAGGTTGGGTCAGGCACCTCTACGACTCCCTGGCTTCTCTCATCAAAGCGCCCAACACAGCCTCGTCCTGCGTCTGAGCTGAGTGAGGAGCCGACGGATAAAACGATGCGTGAGCAAACGAGCGAGCGAGCGAGAGAAACCGCGCAGGCCGGTCTCACGGCCGGGTTCGCGAGCAGCTGCGACCTCTCCCGACCTCGGTGTTTTGTCTGTAAACATGTGATGCTAAAACCGCCCTCCCAGAGCCTTTTGGTCACCGGACATGGTACCTGCACAAGCAGCTGGCGGAGGGCCCAGCACCCAGTAGGTGCTCACTAAGTGTCTCGTCCACTGAGGTTAGGAAGTTCTGAAAAAACCCAGGAGCCCTGAAGAGAACTTCCAAGAATCAAGCAGAGATTTGCAGAGAATGAGGGTCCCTTCTCCCCTGCGGGAGCCTGGGCCCCGGCCCACTCTCTCCCGCCCACCTCGTTCCTCGGTGAGTCACCATCATTTTGCTCCCCAGGGTTCCACACGTCCAGTACCAGCAGCCCTCGACTAGTTGTCCAGCCGAGTCCCCTCGCCAGGGCACCGCAGGACACCGGTCAGCCCTGCAACCCCCACGTCCCCCACCCCGGAGCAAGCCCTGCTCTGAGAACCAAGCAACTCAGATGCGAAACTGACCCTCCAAGAGCTCAGGGCCCAGCGGGAGCAGCCAGACCACAGAGCAGCTTGGAAGCCGGTGACGAGGAGAGGGAGGGGAGGGAGTCTCTGGGTCCCCAGTAAGATCTCCCCCAAACTATGAGGCCGGCCAGCGTGTGCCAAATGCCCAGGAAGATGAGATGGCGAAGGGCTCTGTCCTACGCAGACATCCGGACAGCAGGTGCATTTTTTGCAAAGCAGACCCTTAGGTCATTCCGGCAGCCCAAATCGGTCCAAGATACGTAACCAAAATCTATGAGCATCTGCGTGGCCAGGGCTGCCGATCTGCCATGTAGCTTGAGCCATCCACTTCCGACAGGGCTCCTCAAAGACAGGGTGGGCCCACGGCAGTCCCGGTTCACGCCTGCTGTCCCATCGGTCACGATTCCCGGCATCCTCTCTGGCTCTCAAAAGTGTCCCCATTCCGATAGTCGAAAATGTCATAAGGGTAAATAAAGGTCATTGTAATCGAAGCCCACACGAGGCTTTTAAAGCAACCACCCCCCAAAGGCACCCATGTTTCTCTTCCAGTCATCGGCACGTTTATAGCCATAACTGAGGCTCGGACGGTATCGTGGCGTCCCGCGTCTGAAAACCCAGATGACAATCAGTGACCGCACGGGGATGACTGTCTACAAAACAGGAGAAGCCCTACAGAGACACTGGCCCCAACAGCAAGTGTCTTCGATGACAATGACCTTGCTCCCTCTGCTGCTCCTCCCGCAACCCAAGGAGGGGCAGCCAGCGGCACCAGCCCCTCCGACTGGCCGGCCAGCCTGCAGGCGATCGTCTCCGGCCAATCGCTCAGGGCAATGCCGAGGGAAAGCCAGCCCAGCCAGAAGGCACTGCTCACTGAGGCGTCTGTCAACTTAGTTGCAATGTGGTGGAATGTCACCCCAAAATCCACCCTAACACCTCCTCGGTGGTCCCCCCGAGCAAACTGTGGGAGAAATCACATTTAACAGAATTCTTTTGCAAGCCATGCTTCCACACGAACTCAGAAATTGCCTTTAAATTGTATTTTTCCCTTGTTTTGCTCGTGCCTGAAAATATGCAATTGATCAGTCAGTAGTTGAAAATGTCATAAAGGATAAAAAAAATAAATAAACCGAGGAGCTCAAAGGACAGGAGAAAGAACACATATCCCAGAGAGGAACAAATCAGAGCCAATCCCGGCACGTCCCCAAAATGTTCCACCTCCTTTATCAACTGCGGGTGTCCAAGCAAAGAAAGCCCCCGCCTGCCACTCGGAGCAGCCGCCACGCTGAAGGAGCTGGTGAGCTACGCCGATGAGGGAATCCACAAATATTGAGAAAATTACACCATATTCCTTGAAAAAGGATCAACCACGAGTGACTTTTAAAGCATTTGCCACTTAAAAACCTTTTAGCTGGGCTCCTTTTGAATTATGACTACATGATTTTAAATTACACTTTCTAATTCCTTGCCGCCACCCACCACCCCACACACACACCCTCCGGCCGCCTCGGCAGCGACGACTGCTTCATTTTCCAATTATGTCCTTTTATTTCAGAATGAAGAGAGTGCGACTTTACAGGATCATGTCCCGTCTGCCACAAATAGCTGCTCACTTATTCCTTCAAGTCGCGCGGTGAACACCCTCAGTTCATCCGGCCGGTCTTCCAATTCCGAATGTTCTCCATTCCCTCAGCATTGAGCCAGGCCCGAGACGCAGAGACCCCGAAAGCTCGGGCTGAGAAATGTCTGTGAACCAGTGCTCTGCTCCGTAAATTATTATAATTCTTGGTGCTTTCTCTAGCCATCTAGCAGATCAGCAATCACATAAATGATAGTGAATGGACTGATTTTTCTTCCGCAAAGTGCTATGTCCTAGTTTTTTTTTTAAATAAAGCACTTGGAGATTCACATATCTGTGGAGTCGAAACGGGAAGCTGCTCAGATCCGTTTCAAACATGCCCACGTACAAAAGGAAATACAAGGTAAATGTGTAAAAATCAGCATCCTGCATCCCCTCCCCACATATACGTCAAGTCACACTCAGCGTCTGTGGGGGTCTGGGACGTGTATTGTTGGGGAGGGGGTGGCAAGAGGGTCTGGGTTGCTCAGCGTTCAAATACAATTTGCAAAGAAAGTGAATGTGGATTCACAGTGCTCATGGAGATCTATTAAACAGATGTCACTGAAGCATAATCAAATCAGCACAACGGTAATTCCACACGTTAAGTCTGAGACCAGGGTGTTGCCATTTTTACGATCAGTTTAAGTGTGTTTTTTGTGATCACGAGGGAATTCACAATTAAAGATCAAAACTCCAAAGTGTGATCAATTCAGTAATGTGTCTGAACAACAAACTTACAAGAGCAAAACTCCATTCTCCACCCATCCCCTTTTGTGCGGGAGCCCTGGGCTGGGGCAGGGGGGCGGGGGAACGTGTGCCTCTCCCGTGAGCGCCGCAGTGCTTCGGCGTGACGTGGGAGAACAGGGCACGCACAGGGCTGACACTTCTCAGGTAGCCGGTGCGACAGACATCACCGCCTTACAGGCCGTGGTACGGCTGGAAAAACGCAAAAGCATGAAATGAAGGAGAAATGATGGGTGTGTTGGAAATGGAAAGCAGGCATCATTTTCTCCTTAAAGTGATGACATTCGCACGGGCGATGCCAAAAGTCTTTCTGTGTGCATCAGTATCAACGCCGAGCCTCAATCCTTCCTGGAAGGAAGGGATGGGAAGGTGAAGACATGCAGTAGAAGCCAACTGCCAGGTGTGGACCGGGTGAGTGGTGGGGAGGGGTCCTACCCCATCTCCGGCTCTAAACTCAGCCTATCACCATCAGCCCATGGGGAGACTTTTTTCTATTGCAGTTGCTTCTATTTATGAGGTATGACCAGGTTTTGACATCGAGCTGGCCAAGTTCACATCCAGGAAAACCCCCAAAGAGTCATTCACCGAAAGGCACGAAGAGACCACAGAACTCTCGAGTCACTGTCTGAGTTCAAAATTAAAACACATAATGTCAATTGAAGATTTTTTTTCCCATGAGATCGGGCTCCCCTGTCAGCCAGAGATATTTTAAATGGAAATAAAGCATAATTAAGTCTTGTCTCATTGGGGGGGGGTGGGTAGTCAAAATAAGGTAAATCATTTGTTTTGGCAGCCCAAGGGCCAGGTCAGCAGGGAGAGCCAGTGGATCGAATTTACAGAGGGACTATTTATACCTTCCCTCCAACACCACCCCCAAAAAGGAGGCCTGTCTTGTTTTTCTTTCCCTTGGGGTTGCTTTTTCCTTCCTCCCCCCCCCACCCCCCGCTACTTCTTCAGAGCCAAGTCACACCACTTCAGTGGCAGTCTGGAGAGGAATTTAGCGGGTGGTCTCGTTCCGTGGGGACGGCCACATCCCAGGAACCAAGGCAGCAGGGAACCGCACCCCGAGTGACCCAGCATAGTGTAAACGTGGGGAATGGCGGTGCATGAAACACTCCCTTCGCCCCGTCTCCTCCCTGCTCCCAAGTGTTTGGCACCTCTGATCCTAGAGGACGAGTGGCTTGCCCAGAAGGGAAGACCCCACGAGCAGCCCGTCCCTCATCTGAGATGCCATGAACTGGGGGACCTGTGTGCACAGAGCGAGCCCGAGAACCCATTCCTGGGCTCCGGCTCTTGGGGGGCCCTTTCCCCGGGGGAACCCTCGCTGCAGAGGTACAGGCAGACAAAGGTACCAACTGCTGAACAGAGAGATCTCAGGGAGAAAAAGAATGGAAAGGAGGGATGCTTGAAAAGACCCTTTTTCTGTTCCCGGAGAGGGAGGGGCGATGGGAGAGACCCGTCACATTGTCACATTAAAGATTTTGACAGACAATTCAGGGATAACGCGGAAATTCCACCCTTAACTGCAGCTCGCCACAACTTGAAAGGCATTAACTAACCTCCACTAATTGCATGTTTTTCTGCGCATAATATTTACTTGTTAAAAGTCTTTGCCTGGCCGATTAATTTCCTCTGCCCTGCTATTCATGATCAGTTCACAGGCCCGAAATTGGAAAAATGAAATCGTTTCGATAGATTAAAAGCTGATTGCACTTTGGGGAGGGTTTTCTTTTTTCTGCTCGTCTGGAACCCGCACCCAGAATGCTGATTTTTCTCCTTGAGTGCTCCCCTTCAGTGAAATCCTGCGACCATCCTTGATTCCCCAGACAAGTGCAGAGAAACACATCCTGTGTGAGGTGAGCACCCGAGGGACCACCGCTGCCTGCGAGGGAATGTAGCAAGTTCAAGGGAAAACAAATGAACTTAAATTACTTTTATCAGATGAAGATTTAATAGTCTCATGGGAGGATTGGGAAATTTTTTAAAAGCAGGCTTTTCTTGAATGGTTATTCTATATGTCGTCTGTGCATTCCTGACATTCGGGCTCTAGTAGAAAGACCCCCAAACCCCTGTCTTTCACCTAAACTTAGGTCCGGTTCACAATCACACCCCACAGGGCTTTGGCAGGGGCCTCCATGATTCTAAGCGTGCACACGGCAATTACATCTGAGACGTGGTGGCACTCCGAGTGCCCACATGGACTTTACAGGGATCTTCCGACATTCCTGGGGCCTGGAAATAAATAGGAAGCAGCCCCACGTGGAAGCCCTTCCCAGCACGATCACACCTCTGTGACTGCATGATCGCCTTGTGACCAGCCGTCGGCCCATTAACGTGCCTCCTCCGAGTGAGCACTCGAATGGACGCAACCACTTCACAGCAACCCATCCTGAGAAGAAAGATTTTACAAGTGTTGTGGGGCTGCCACTCGGAGAGCCAGTTTGCAAGGAGCCCCGCGTCGTGAGGCAGTTTATTATGCACGGTTCGCACGCCACGGTCCCCTGTACACCGTGCGGGGCTCCAGAATGCCTCTGATCCCCATGGGCTGGCTCCAAAGCCCCGGCGTGCTCTCCACCGCCAGAAGCCGGCCTCGGCCCGGCCAAATCCACCACCCCTCCCCAAATGCTCTCCTGGTTCGCCGGCTCCCGAGGATCGAGGCCTGGCTTCCCACTTAAATGTGGCAGGCGGCAGTGGACTCTCTGACATCCCCCAAAGCATTTTAGCCCATGTGACAAATTATTCATGAAGTTGGTTTATTTTTTTATTTTTTATTTTTCGCAAAGACCAGCCAGGTTTTCGACAGTGGTAGTGTCGCCTGAGCCCCCCAGCGTGGCTGATCTCTGCTAACCGGTCTCCCATCACCATGAGGGTCCTGCGGGCCAACTCAACCACTCGCCAGCGAGCCTACTTTTGTTCCCGGTTTAATTTCATAATTGTTTGCCACTTAACAAGCTCGCCTCTGCGACATTCGATGAGGGCCGTGGAAATGGGGGAGGGGGGGCAATCACGCCCCTGGAGGGGAACCGGGAGAGGGTCTGACCCAGCACTGGGGGGAAGACATCCCAGAGAGGAGGTCGGCCGGGCAGAGCTGAGAGCAGTTCTGGGGTGGGACCTCTCCATCCCGCCTCAGGTCACCCAGCAGAGTGGAGGAGAGGGGATGGGAGAGGATGGAGGTGAGTCTAGGACCCCAAGCAGGGGCCTGCCACAGACGCCGGACACATGGGCTCTGTCTCCACCAGGGTGGAGGGAGACTGTGCATGAATTCGCTCTCCTATAACAAGTCCCAGAATAAACACACAAGAGACAGACCTGCTCCTTAGCACCCGCGTTCCATGAAATACTGCCTGTGAGGGCTGGGACCTGCCTGGTTAGCCACCGAATCCCTCCGGGCGGGCACACAGCAGACAGCAATAAATATGTGTGGAAGGAGTGACTGGATAGATGGATGAATGGATGAACAGATGGACGAAAGGATCGACGGATGGATGGATGGAGTTTCCAGCTACGCCTGGCAAAAGTGACCACCAGACCAGTATTAGTCCCCCTCCCTTGCTCAAGTACCGGCGGGGGCCTCGCTGCGCACAGT
The DNA here is from genome assembly GCF_000325575.1 of Pteropus alecto. Taxonomy (NCBI): domain Eukaryota; kingdom Metazoa; phylum Chordata; class Mammalia; order Chiroptera; family Pteropodidae; genus Pteropus; species Pteropus alecto. The sequence continues at coordinate 1,897,268 of NW_006440626.1, forward strand.
AGGCTCTCAACGACCAGGGGGTGCTATTGTTAACCACCATCATCATCGCTCGCACCCCACCAGCCCGCGTCTTCCACCCGCTACTCCGCCAGCAGTCAGCAGTGGCTGGCGAGCCGGGGAAAAGTTTCGCTGACCCCTCGGCCCCAGTCGGAGTCCAGCGCCCGGGCCGGGGCCCCTC
>NW_006440626.1:1898275-1923168 GCF_000325575.1 Pteropus alecto
CCGCGGCGGGCACCGCGTGCTGGGGCGTGCGCGGCTCCTTCCGGGGCGCCGGGGCTGGACCCCCTCCCAGGGCCGCAAGGCCATTTGCTTGGGACCCCTCCTGCTGGGAGCCTGAGAATGACCTCTCTGCCCGCTTCCGGGGAGACTTGGACCCCAGCTGCTAGTCTGCAGAGGCCTGGCCTCCGACTGCGCCCCCATGTCTTCCCAGTCCCCGGGGGTCCCAAGTCCCCAGTTTCCAGAACAGTGGATGCTGGGTTGGGGGTCTAACCCAGTGGGGCAGGTAAGCAGGTCGGGAACTCAGAAGCTGGCCCCCGGTTGGAAGAAAGCTCTGCCTTATTGGGGAGAAGGGAGAGCAACACCCCGAGACAGGATGCTCCCACTCTGGGGAGTTTGAGAGGCCCCACGATCTCTGACCCCTGCCACCAGTGGAGAGGGGTGTCCACAGGGCCCTGTAGTCAGGACACAGGGCACAGGTCAGGCCGGCGCTGAGAGGAGGGTGAGGAGGAGGGTGTGGCACCTCTGAGGCCCTTCTAAGGCACCTCAACAAACGTTTATGGGTCCCCCTCCCCCAACACACCCACGTCACAGCTGGCCTCCCATTCCTGCACTGCTCACAGCTGCAGACAGTCCCAGAGAACACCCTGTGTGGGGGCCTCCGGCGGAGCCTGGCCTGCGGGGGGACTGGCGGGATAGGAGGCGGACGGGGTCACAGAAAAATGTGCCTCCTGGGTTCAGGAGGGGAAGTGGGGGCAGCCAGCAGGGATGGCTTCCTGGAGGTGGACGCACCCCAGCTGGGTAAGTGTTCGCCAAGGAGAGAAGGTACGAAGAAGGCATTCCAGGCAGAGGAATCGTACATGCAAAGGCCTTGGCATGTTTGGGTTGGCATCTCCATTGGGGCAGAAGAGAGAGGAAATGGAGGGCGGGGAAGAGGGGGTAGGGGGAGAAGGAGGAGCGAGAGCCAGGAGTAGAATCTGGAGGAGCCTTGGACACCCGCCTAAGGGGAGGGGCTACCAGCGGGGAGCCTGAAGGCTTCTGAGCAGGGACCCGACTTGGTCAGGTTTATCTTTATAGAGGGTGCTCTGGTGGCCCTAGCCTGGGGTTGGGAAGCTGCCGGAGGAGATGATGGAGGCCCGGAATGGGGCCCTGAAGCCAGACGGGGCAGGGGCTGGCCCAAGGGGCCTCCGAAGGGCACCGCCCCATGCTCTCACACTCCTTGCTGGGGTGATTCTGGGGCAGAGTAAAGAGGCCTGTCTGGAAATACGGCCTCAGTGGGCAAGCGGGAGGAAGGGGTGAAACACGTGGGCAGGGGGCACAGTGTCGACAGGCCCTGTGCTTCTCAGGAGCAGGGAGCTGCCACACGGTCTGCCCCCAGAGGGTCCTAGGGAGTAGACACACCCTAGTGCCCTCACCTCACCTGGTGGGTCCCCACCATGGCTAGTCTTGACCCCTCCCCCCGGGGCCACAAGCTGGGGTCTGCCTGCCCTGCGAGGGTCAGAGTCCCAAGGCAGGCGGTTCCCAGGCCAGGCAGAGAGGTGCGTGTGAGCAGTTACCCAGGAATTTAGGAAGGAAACCCCAGGTAAACTCACAGGCCTACTGCCAAGGAGAAGGCACTGGCCCAGATTCATGGTCAGCTCCATTGCTCAGGTGCCTGCAGCATCCACTTCGCACCTTTGTCATCCTGTACGCCTGGACTGCGTTGGGCGGCCAGGGGGCATGCGGATGTAGCTCCTGCCATCCAGCCATGGCCAGCGAAAGGCCAAGAGTGACCGGCCTGGACCAAGGGTGGAAAGGGCGAGGTGCCCACCCCAGGCGCTGGGACAGGGCTGGGCCTGGAAGAAAGGGTAGGAAGTGGACATCCCGACAGCAGGAACCGCAGATGCTGTTCCTGCAGGGGACATGCAGGGAGGACAGGGACCCCTGAGGGTCTGGAGCATAAGGCAGGTCACACGGGAGCCCCTGAGGGCATTTAAGCGGCATGATGTTACCTGCTGGGGAGCAGGGCTTGGGCTCAGTGGTCCAACAGACTCTGCCTGCTGCTGCCAAAGACAAAGCCACCACTTGGCAGTGGCCTCAGGAGCCACCAGAGGACAGGTGGTTTGTGGTGGTGGAGAATGTACGGTCCTGGTCGCTGGGGCAAGAGCAAAGTTCTTGTGACACTTGTCCTCCAAGGCCAGCTTTGTCACCTCTATCCCACCAGCCCTCCCCTCGGCACCCAGAACACCATCTCCTACTTTCCCAGAACACGTGTTTATCGAGTACCTACTGTGTGCCTGGCACTCGGCACTTCCTTCAGAGCAAAGCACGAGCTCCCCAGCAGAGAAGATTGCCACCGCCTGCAGCGCCCAGTCCCAGGCTCTGAGCCCGGGTCTGACCTGCAGCTGCCCTGGTCCTGGAGGTCGTGCTCCCTCAGGCCCCAGCCCTCCCCATCCCAGGGCCTGGAGCTCAGTCAATGCCCCGTGACTGGGCTCTGAAAGACAGGAAATGAGGAGTGCGGGATGGGCAGGGGACACCCACTCCTAAAAGAGCAAGCAATCTGGCAAACACAGCAGACATTCTGCTTCTGGAAAAATTTCATAACACAGTGGTGCTTGTTCATGGAGACTAATAGAAACACCACACAATCCCACACTGCTAAACCAGCCAGGGGATGGCTCGTTCAGCTAGGGAGCATTTCCCCAGAGCCTACTATGTGCTGGGAGCCAGAGAGGATGAGGAGAAGGCAGGCTGTCTGCCCCGGGAGAGGCAGGACACCAGGAAGAAACGGGCAGCTGGGGGCAAGGAGAAGGGTAGCGAGGACGTTCCGGCCTGTGCAAAGGCTCAGAGTCTCGAACGAGCAGGGGACGAGAGTCCATGGCCAAGAAATTCACCTCCGGGAAGGTGTCTCAAGGCAGTAACTGCAAGCTGTTTCTAGTAGCCCCAAATCAGAAACAAGCTAAGTGCCCAGCCAGAGGGGATCGGTTTAAAAAATTCTGGTAGGTCCAGGGAATTTCAAGTTGCTCTGTCGTATGGGGGGTGGGGAATGATGGCCGTGCTTATCACACGTTCGACCAACAATGATGGAGGTTGCACCAGAGGGCATCTGCTTCTGTGTTTTGAAAACAGAAACAGAAGCGGTGGGGGGGGTGGTAAGACAGGAAGCACGTAGAGCAAAATGTGAACCCTGGGGATAAGGTTATAGGTGATTTTTTTTTTAAATTTTTTTATGACCTTTTGTCGTTCCCAACTTTTCTGTGATCATCGGAATACCATGAAGGATGGGGCATTCAGGGAGGGGTATGAGCAGAGTGCGGGGTGTAAGTAGGGCAGGGACTGGAGGCATATACGAGCCAAGGGCCGTGGAGGATCTCCTGTGCGTGCCTCATTAAGTATCTTAGGATGTCGTCTCTCCCTGGTCCTCCGTGGTGCCTGGCCCATAGCCGGCATGCTGGATATGGCTATTATTACCAGATATTCCCTGGGCTTCAATAACGTGCCAGGCGCTGTGTCTGGCCCCAGGAGTCACCCTGGCAGGAGGAAGCCAGAGGACTTCTGGGGAGGTGAAAGTCAGAACGAGCTGGCGTCCTGGAGAGGCTTCCTGGAGAAGGTGACCTGCGCTGGGGCTGGAAGGATAAAGCCTAGCTTTGCATCCCCACCTCTGCCCCATGACACCCCTCCACCTGCTACCCCAGGACTGTCTGGATCCTGACACAGCCCAGAGGCAGGTCAATTTCAATCTAGGTGTCTGACATGAGCCTCAGCCCGGGCCATCTCTAGGCCCAGAGCCCAGGCAAAAAAAAAAAAAAATCACACTCTGTCAAGGGACCTCACCTCTGGTCAGGCTCTGGTACAGCCTACAATGACCGCTCCAACTCCTGAACCGTGCCCTGACCACCAGTTCAAACCCTACCTCTGCCACTTACAGCTTGTGACTCTGAACCTGTCTCTTCTTTATTATTGTAAAGCCAGTACGATAACCTCTGCCCTGAGGACAGTGCACACAGGGGGCCTGGCACACAGCTGGGACTCAGCGAATAGTGGCCATTAGTGGCAAACACTGTCACAGTTCTAGATAACGAGTCCGGATTCTAACCCAGTTCTGCCGCTTAACTTGCTCGGGACCTGGGGCGCTCCCGTGTTCTCCGAGTCTCATCTTGAGGAGAAGGGCAGCATAGTGGCTCCCTCCTGAGCTTGCTCAAAGCTGAAAGGACACAACACGGAAAGACACCAGGCGCTCCCTCCTCCTGCGCCTAGCCGAGGTTCTGACCAGGCTGCGTCCAAACGCATCCCCCGCCCAGGTCAGGGCACTCCCCATTGAAGGCCCTCCGGCCGTCCCCCAGAAAGCCGGGTGCAGAAAAGGATCTTGTATAAAATGAGCTCCAGACACAGAGCTGATCCTTCCACAGGGGTCTGGCCTGGAGGGTGAGGCACTTGTCACTGGGCAATTGGCCCAGGGCAGGCCTCAGCAACAGTGTCCTCTGCCCCAGGCGATGCTTCTCCAAGATTGTAGCCCCACAGGAGCTGGACAGTGTGGCCACCACCCCTGCGGGCTACAGGAGCCAGGAGGATGCTGAAGCCCAGCTCCCTTGAGGGAGGGGTCAGCTTCAGGTGCCACTCCTGGTCATCACTAATGTGGGTGGCCCGGGCTCCCGGCTCCCATGGCCTAGGCCCTCACACGCCACCTGCAAGCCCTTCATGGTTTTCAGAGAACTTTTCCAGATTCTGTGTAGCTGGTTCATTTCTCACAAAGGCCTAGATGGGACCTCAGCAAGGGACACCTGCCTTGTGAAGGGAGACCAGAAGGCCTGTTTGACAGATGAAGAAACCGAGGCTCCAGGAGGTTTTGAGACCTGTCCAGCTAGCACACAGTAAATATGTAAAGTTGGGCCTGTGGGTCTAATCTTCAAACTCCAGAACAGCTGTTCCCCGCTCCACCACCCTGCTCCCCCCACCAGGTGCCAGGCCAGCGCCTTCCAACTCCACTAAAGACCCCAACACATCTAGACACCATCTCAGCCCTGCCAGGGTCTGGGGAGCTCGGCTGAGCTGTCCAGGGTCCTGGCCAGGCCCAGCCCTGCCCCTAGCCCGCTCTGACCCTTCCACCTCTCGCAACCTCTGGATATCAAAGGGATGGGAACAGGTGAAGCGGGGAGGCCCCACACAAACTCTCAGAGCCTTGGTTTCCTTTTCTGGAAAATGGGTGCGACGTGGGGCAGGCGGGGAGGTGGTTCATATTCCATAAACTTCCGTAGATATCACAGCCAGGTAAAGCCAGAGACACAGAGGACCTTGGACCCAGCCTTGCCCTTTAGCGACGGGTCCACCTGGGATCTGGAAACTGACAATGACCAATGCTGCTGAGCAGAGGGGGACAAGGCTGGGGAGCATGGGGAACCTTTCATCCCTCCTGGGGACAGAGAAGGGGAGGTGCCAGGTAAGCGTCCAGTGACAAGGGAAGAGGGAGGGGGTGTTGAGGGGAGGGGACCCACATAAGCACAGGCCTGGAAACAGGAGCCCAAAGGGCAGCCTGGGGTGGAGGAAGGAGGAGCTCAGGGAGAGGGGAGCCCAAGGTGACAGGGGACAGAGGGATGGTGGACAGGCGCCCCCGGAAGCAGGATGGCCAGGGCTCAGTGACTTAGATAATGGTATCAGTAGCCAATCCCAGTCCCTTTACATGGGTCCCCTTCCAGCCCAGCTTATGAATTCCTCGATGTCGCTAAGCTCTGAACCCCAACCAGAAAATAGGTGAAAATTCCGGCGGCCTCCTGGGGGCCTGATGAGGGTCAGGTGAAGCATGGACCGGCATCTTCCTCGGCCCGTGGCTGTCGAGCCTGTGAACCTCAGATGGCCTCGCAAGCCAAGGGGGCAGCTGGGCAGGCCTGGGGTCCAGCAGCAGGTGAGCCTGGGGCTTCCTGCCACCCAGATGCCTTCCTGGAACCAGCTCCCGAACCACCCAAGTCCCACCCCTTTTCTCTCCCAGCACCCATCGTCTGAGAAAGGACAGCGCTGGAGGAGAGAGCACCGTCTGAGGTGTCAGGCAGGCCTGGGCCCGCCTCTGGGGCCTGGGCAGGATGCTTGGCCTGTGCCTCACCTGTCCCAGGAGGGGAAGGGGACCTGCCTCGGTGGGCTGTGCCGATCTCGTGGAATAAGGACTGTGAACCACCTAGGATGGCTACGGCCCTCAGCAAGTATGAATCAGTGACAGTCCCCAGGAGACAAAGCCGCCCCTGCCCAGCCCCTCCTTGACCACTAATGTCTCCATAGTAGTCGCCGCTGGACCCCAGCTCCATTCCTACCACCCAGGAGGCGTTTAGCAGACAATGCACCAGAAGTGCTGGACAGAGGAACCCCAGGAAGCACTGCCACTTTGGGTGATGCCTGGAACCCCCTCCCTGGGGAACCATTATCCTCGGTGAAAGGCAAAATCCCAGGAGGCGTTACAGTGGGGAGGTCCGTGCCAGCCTCCACATGCACGGTCCCCCCTCTTTTGGGAAGAAAGCCCCCCACATTCCTGCAAGGGCCCTCGGGCCTCTATTTGCATGTCTCCCATGTCCATCATGCCTCGCTTCTCCAGGGGCCTGTTCTATCTTTGGGGTCTTGCCCATCGGAAGGTTCTTCCTCCTGCTGAGCTTGTAGCTTCTCCCCGCCCCCATGCCCCCTACCCTACCTCCAGAGGCGCACACACCCTGCCCATCTCGGTCCTCTTCTCCGCATGAGCCCCAGGTTCTTTCTCCCCTCCAGGCGTGGCATCCAGACCAGTGCTGAGACCCAATGCAGCTCTTAGGAGGGCGCAGCATGAGGAAAAAAGCCTGTGTTGTGCCGTTGCTGTGGAAGTCATTCACACTCTAGTCTGAATGTTTCTAGCCCTTTCCTAACAGCAGATTTGAGTCAGAGTCATCAGTGTTACGTAGGTAGAGAGCTCAGTGCCCTCTATTCCAACCTCCCCCTATTCCCCCACCGTACAAACATAAACTGAGGCCCAGACTGAGAAAGAAACGTAAGAGAGGGAATACTCTGTCCCCAGATGAGAGGAAGGGTAAACAGCTCCTGAAGAGGCCAGTCAAGGGTTGGGGGACAGGCTGAAAACAGACTTTTATGATTTCTCCATCCCGGATCGGACGACTGACAAACCTCACTGCTCCAATTCGCCATGATCCCCCGTCTTACAGATAAAGAAAGTGGAGTCAGAGCCACTGAGTGACTCGGCCAAAAGGTGCGCTGCCACTGCCCAGGTCTTTGGGACCCTGACTGCCACATACTTCCACCCCTGACTATGCTCTGCGGGCAGCGAGGGAGAGAGAAAGATGTGCATGCATGTGCCGTCCCCAGGCCACCACCCCGATGGATGTCACTCACTCGGCCTCCCTCCCGACTCCTGCTGCCAGGCTCCCTGGCTCCACGCAGCCACTGTGGCCCACTCACATGGATGACAAAAGCTGCTGTGTTTGTGCACACACGTTATGCCTTTAACTCTCATAACCACCAGCAAAGGTGGCCTTATTAGTTCCAACTTGCAGATGATGAGCGGGGGCTGACAATGGACTTACCCAAGGTCACACCTTGAATCCCTCGGAGGGCTGGAGAGACACCCAGTTCTGGCACCATTTCATCCCTGGCCTCTAGCTCTCTGCCACTGCCTGGGCCAGAGGGGCAGCACAAAAACAGCTCCAACTCCGCTAAAGACCCCAAGACATCTATGTTGCACCCCAAGCAGACATCACTAATCAATTGTGTGTGCTTTCCTGTTACGCAGGATGCAGCCTCAGAAGCCTTGCACAGAGCTCTAGGCAGCCAACATGAAGGGCTGGCCTGAGAAACACTGTCTGCTTGCCCTCCCAGAGGCCCCTCTGGACCAGCTGACCTCCTACCTTCCCCTGGAGGCTCGGCAGGCAGCTCCGCCCTGCCATGTGTAAAGGAGGCGGTCACTTCCCCTCAGGGCTGGGTCTGCCGCTGACCCAGGATGCACTGGTTCTGTAGAGCTCACCAACCCCCTGCACTCCCCTACCTGCCCCCCTTCTCGACCTCCCCACCTTGAAGATGACCATTCTTGGTACGCTACTGATGACCATTCCAGGTACCCCCTGGAGACCCCCACTGGCCTAAACCCAAAGCTGCAGCCCTTCCCAAAGCCCCTCTCAGGCTGCCCCTCCAGCCTCTGCCTCCCTCAGAGACCCCTCTAGCCAGTGCCGTTCTGTCCCTCGCGCCTCACCTTTCAGCCGTTGTCCATCTCTCCCCACTTCCTAACCAAGTTTCCTGAAAAAGCCCTCCCCAGCCCTCTCCCCAGGCCAGGGCAAGGTCGCCAAAGCCTCCTGGTGCCCATGATGGTCCTGCTCGTCCCCCGCAGGTCCAGCCTTTTGGCCATGGCCCTCGAAACTGCAAGTCCTGGTCCCAGGGACATCTCCAATCTCATCCCACGACCCCACCCCCTGCCCCGTCCTCCAGACACACCCATCAACTTCCTTCTCACTGGCTCGGGGACTCCATGCTGGCTCAGTCCTCTGCCCCCATGGTGGGTAACCACAGCGGCAATAACAAATCCACCGCTTATCCAGAACCCCTCTGCACCATACGTCGGGCTAAGACGATTAGCCAGTCCCACCCTCCATCATCCCTATTTATCCATTGACTTCAAAAATATTTGTTATCAACAACTCGACAGTGAAGAGTTATGGGGGGGGGGGATACTGTTACCAGTAGGAAAGCCAATTTGTGTTTGTTTGTTTTTTAATGCAGTGGCTTGGAAATTTGTTTAAAAAAAAAACAATTAGCAGCTATGCATTCTTAGAGATCTTCGAAGTAAATCTTAAAATTGATTTTTTAATTATGTATACCCCTGAAATTATTTTCATGTGTTATTTATATTCTTGATGTTTTCCCAAATTTGGGGGGAATAAATTCCCTCCCCAAAAAATTTATTGAGCACCTCCCATGTGCCACACCCATTTGTAAGCACTGGGGTACAGTGAACTGTAAGGTAGGTATTATCGTTCCAATTGTACAGGTGTGGAAACTGAGGCTCAGAGAGGCTAAGTGACCCACCTGCACTCACACAGCCATGAGGTGGCCCCACAACCTACTGCCGCTCATCCCCTACCCTGAACGAGCCCCCGAACCTCCCCCCACCCCCCCACCCTCCTTAGTTGCCCCCGGAGCCCAGCACCCTCAGTGCTTTGTTCTCCTGCCCAGGAGCCCCTCCCATGATCCCTACTGCCTGTCGCCAGCCTGACTGCTCCCTCCCCAGAAGCCACTGCCAAGCCATCGGCTCCTTTCATCGCCGGCCCAGGAGGCAGCCAGAGGGAGCCCAGCAGCTTCTCTGGCAAACGCCAGCCCCCGATTGCTCCCAGCAGGCTCTGGGGCACAGACGCCTGGCCAGCAGGGCAGGCACCCAGCCCCGGACCCACAGCTGCGGGAGTGGGGGCCTCCTCCTTACAAATCAGGAAACTGAGGCTGGAGGTCTGAATTCGTCAAATCGGCTTATCAGGGTGACAGTCAGATGTCTGCGGAAGGCAGTTCCCTCTTCCTTTCCACCCCCTACCAGCTGCTCCGAGGTCCGGGAGGGTGGGCACTTTTTCCGAGGTCAGGGAGGGTGGGCACTTTTTCAGAGAAGGGCCCTGCCTTCCCCCAGCTCAAAGCTCCCTCCTAGAGCTCATAGCACCCACCCCGGATGCCTGGTGGAGAGTTGCCCCGGGGGGGAGGGGGCGCTGAGGGCTGAGGAAGCTTAGGGGTGGCCGACGGGGACGCACAGGCCACCGCTGTCAGTCCACATAGAGTACTGTTTCTCCTCACACTCGGGCACCTGGTTGGCCCTTCAGGACTGACATGCTTGGCTCCTGGAGGCTGGACCTCGGTCCCCATCCTGACTCTGAACCCCTAGAGGCAGCTGAGGGCTAGGTGGGGGGACGCCTGACCCCACAGAGATGCCAGTGGTCTCAGGAAACTCTGTCCCAGGCCTTTGGCAGGGAGGCGAGGGTAAGGGGGCCCAGCCCCGGTTCCGGTATCACCTCTGCGGAGTCCCTCCTGGTTCTCTGAGCTTCGCTTCCTCCTCTGCCAGACTGATTCCGATTCCTCCCGGTCAGGCTGGTGACAAGTGAAAGGAGGTGATAGACGCCAGCCCTTGTTCTCCCCTGTCCTGCTGTCCTACTTTCAGAGTGAGAAGCTGCGACCCTGGGGGAGGGTGGCCTGGAGAGAGGCAGAGACAGCTGGCCCACCCTGTCTGGGGTTTCCGTCTGCCAACTCGGGGCGCTCTGGAGAAAGGGAGGTGGTGCCAGGACTGGCAGGCCGCAGGATACCTGCTGCGGGCGGGGGGAGGAGGGGCGGCAACGAGGACCACACGGGCCTGGCAGCAAGGGCGAAGAGCTGCTGCACCAGGAACCCCGCCTGAGGAGCTTAAGGAGAAAGGCTGTCACCTGGGAGGGCCGTGAGAAAAGGAAAGGTCGAGAAACAAGCACGTGGAAGGGACCAACCCATGGCGCGCCGAGGACCTGGCACTTGCCGCCACCCGCACGCACCAGGCTGGCCCACCCCCAGATGAGAGTCTTTCTGCACGGGATTCGGATTCATAGAAGAGAGTCCCATTGGGCCGCGCTTGGGTCAGGTGTCCAGTCTGGACCAATGAGCCACGGTGTGGGCGGGGCCACATAGCACGGAGTGTGTCTGGCCAGTCCCAGAGAGGGGAGAATCTGTGGGTGGGGCAGCCACTGACAGGTGGCTTCTCATTTTACAGGTGGGAGGTTGACAGGGCCCCCCCCAGGACAAAATATCGCTTGGTAGTGTGTCCCGGCACCCTTAGGCCAGTGCAAAGACCCCGCAGTGGGAGGGAGCCAGGTGCGCTGCAAGCGGAGAGGAGGGAGGACCCTAAGTAAATGCAGGGGGCCTGGGCCGGACAGACAAGACAAGGTCCCTGTTTTGAGCAGTGGCGCCGGTCATGAGAGGCCAGGAGGCGATCCAGGAGGAGGGGGAGAGTGGACGCAGGACAGGGGTGGAAGGGTGAATAGCGCAACCCCAGCCACTGAGGTCAAGCGGCGGCAGAGGGGGGCTGCTGGCCAGGCACCAGGACGCACGGTGGTGCTCGGTGGGTGAGGCGGAGGGTCGAGGGAGGGCGGCCAGCGGGGCGGGGATGCAGAGTTCAGTTTGAAACGTCTTGAGCAGGAGGTCATGCGAAGGGGCCTTGGGAGAGAAGGCAAGAGAGCAGTGGCCACAGGGGAGAGAGGCTTGCACTGCCACTGAGGACTTGGGGGTGACTGGCATGGACAGACAGGAGCCGGGAGATCAGCAGAGCGGTCAGGCTCACCTGGGAAATGCCAGGAATGGGTCCTAAGGAGCCCAGCGTTCAAGAAAGGAGTGCAGGAAGGAGACATGGCAGAGAAAGTGGGGGCGGCGTGCCGGGGTCCTGGGGAAGTAAGAGGGGACAGGAAGCACGGGACCCTTTCAGGAGCAGAGATCGGGGCGGCCCAACAAGACATCTTGGACTTAACAACCAGAAGGTCGTAGGATACCCTAAGTGGAGGGTCCCCAAGGGGATGGGGTGATGGAAGCGAGAGGGGGAGACACCCCCACAAAAGAGGCATCTCTGCGCCCCTGATTCTCCATACTTGGGAACAATTATGTTGAGAACGATAACCCCAGTATCCATCGGGGCAGAGATTTCTTTGGCTTGAAGGAGCCAGAGTCCAAAACGTGTCACAAAACAGTTGCATTCTGTTCCCAGGCCCCCGGGCACAGCCGAGGTGACCGCGTCCTGCAGACAGAGAGGCACGTGGGAGAAGCAGCGCGCAGCACGTCAGAGGCAGAGCTGGGACCAAGACCAGGGACCCTGGGGCCCAGGCCAGCCCTCCCTCCTCCCGACCCTGTCTGTGCTCCAAGAGATGCTGTGAGTGAAGGTCACGGTCATGGGGTGCAGGGAGCTGTGGTTAGACCTCCTTGCCCCAGGCCTCAGCCCCTCCCTCCAAGAGCCCAAGCCGGGCCTCTGCTCGGTCATAATGTCCTCTCTAGACTTGCCTGGTGAGGCCAGGGAGAACCCCATCTTGCAGGTAGGTACCCCAGCTCTCATGGAGAGGCTTCAGGGGAGTGCCAGCCCCTGTGTGGCCTGGGGTGCCCACTCTGGTCAGTCACCAGCATCTGGACTCCAGGGAACAGCCGCCACACACACCGGCCACTTCTGGAAAGAGGCGTGAGGGCAGACGGGCTCTCAGACAAGGGACAATTCCAGGAACGTCATGGCTTCCTGGAGCCGGCACAGACTTTGGAGCTTGATGGGACCACGTTCAAATCCTGACTCTGCCACTTGCTACCTGAATGACCTTGAGCAGCTCTGGAGCCCATATCAGAGCCTTAGTTTCCCCGTCTGTAAAATGGGGTTTCTGTGCCTACCTCTCAGGACGACTAAGGATCGAGTGAGTTACTCTTCCAACAGTTGCCTGGCACAGAGGGAAGGGCCCCGCTGATGCTGGGTGTTGACCTCAGAACCAGCAAGAGAATCAGAAGGATCCAGCATGGCGTCCCCTCTCACACGGCCGGTGGTGGAGGGCAGACGGGCGCTCCCACACGCCGATGCCACCCTCAGCCGGGCAGAGCTGTGGCGCTTCCAGGGTCCCAGCACTTCCCGCCTCCTTGCCTTTGCCTATGCCACGCCCTCGCTTGGCGTGCCTGCATCGCACGCACCCTTCGAACCCTGCACCGGCGCCCTCCAGGCTGATGTGTCTTTACGTGGAGTCGGTCCCATGGTCCCGGCTGAACTCTCTTTGACAGTGGTCATTGGCCTTTGAGTCTCATGTTCAAAACCACCAGCCATCCGCAGGCCCAGGAAGCCCGAGGAAGCCCAGTGGATCCCCACCGCCCTCACCGGGCACCGAGGGCGGGCGGGCTGCCCGGGGAGCCACGTGCAGGAAGCCAGGTGTTTACATCACAAACAGAGGCTGAGGGGATATTGTGCCCGGGCTTCGGCGTCAGGGGTGCAGACGCCCAGGTGTTTGCCTGTGTTCGCCCGAGGCCCAGGGGTTCTCACTGACTCCCGCGCGGCCCACGGCCTCGCTAGCTCCATCTTCCCGCACGCAGCATGGGCCGTGTGTGAGCGGTGGGACGCACTTTACCTCCACATCGTTGGGGCCCAGCCTGCCCCTCAGTGAGCTGGCATCCTCCCGGCGGAGCGCCTGGCCCTGGTGAGCAGGTGAGCAGAGATGCAGGGCCCGCTGGGCTCCCTGCTGTCAGCCCCCACTCCCTACCTGCAGCCTCACCCCTCCAATCCATGCTCACCCTCTCCATTTCATCCCTCATCCCTTTAACAAGCCGCCCTGTGCTCAGGCTGGCAGGAGAAGGTGGAAGAGCTGGGCACCCGCCCCCGGGGAGACACAGAAGGTGTGAGCCCTTCAGCCCAGAGGCCAGACTGCCGGCCCCACCGCTCACCAGCTGGGTGACCTTGGGCAAGTCACTGCACTGCTCCGGGCCCTGTTCTTTCATCTGTAAAATGGGACGATGCTCATATAACTTGCACCTTGCAGGGCCGTCACGAGGGTTAAAGAAATCAGAGTGGGTAAAATGTCTACTGAACAACATGTGAGTTCCGTAGACGTCACTGTTGGTATCATCGCTGCCATCATCGGTGCCGGGGACCATGGATCCTGAGGACGAGGCAATGGTGCTTTACATTCACCCGTGGCCTCCATCCTCACAAAGCCCCTGCTGGGTGACCATGGTCAGACCCACAGAATAGAAGAGGACGGGTCACACTCAAGCTCCTGGGCCAGCCACGCCTCAGAGCCTGGATTCCACCCACCTGGCCTGGTGCAACACCTGGGCAGGTGGGGGAGAGATGTTCACAGTGCCTTGTCAGAGAGATGGCTCCCCGGCGCCCCCCACGCCGCCCCAGGGCCGATCCCAGTGCCCATGTGCCCCAGGAGTCCAGCAGGCCTGTGGTGACATCTCAGGTGGGGCCAGGGCAGTGGTCCACGTGTACTGGCCCAAGTGTCCCCTCCTCCTTGTAGAAGCCATGGAGCTTCCCGAGGCTCCAGCCCCAGTGGACTCGTGCCCTGCAGGGCCTCCGTCCAGACTGGCGAATTGCGGTCTGCACCCAGCTCACCTCCGTCACTCACACAGAGCAGTGGGAGGGAAACAGCCATGACGCATTTCCGTCCTCCGTCAGAGCCCCCTCCCAGGAGGTCTCCTGCTCAGAATTCCCTTTAGGCCCATCTCATGTCCCCTTGAATATCTTGAGCCCCTGGACCTGGCAAGATGATGTCCCTTTGAACAAGCAGAAACGAGGAGGGGGCCCTGGTAGAAGAGACCCAGGCACCTTCAGCCAAGGCCGCCCCACAATCTGGGAGCCGCCGGCACCAGCCTCGTTCCTGGTCTGGGCAGTGGGGGCCACAGCCCCTGGGCGAGGCCCGGGGTCCTGCTAGAACGGCCCTGAGCCTCAGCGTCTTCCTCGGCACATCGAGGCCCCCGTCGCAGGCCTGGCAAAGTGGGATGAGCCCAAGCGAGGGGTCAAGCAGCCATGAGTTCAAGGCCGACGCCACCATGTAAAAGCCCGTGACCTTGGTCATGCCATTCAACCTTTCTGAGCCTCTTTGCAAGAACGAAATGAGAAAAGGTGCATGGAGAAGTCCACGAGGTGCCCGCACGCAGTAGGAGCTTAATTAATGTCAGTCTCATTAACACTTCGTTCCTTGAACCTGTGAATAGTTAGGAACAGATGCTCATTCATCCCCTTATGCATCCTCATTGGGCTGACCCGGGTATTGATCTGTTTATCGTCCGTCTCACCTGCAGTATCACACCCAGCAGGGTTTGCTCCGTCAGAGCCAGGCCTCCTCTGGTGTTTCGACAGCGCCTGGCACATAGTAGGTGCACGGGCAATATTAACGGCTTGAACGAATGAACCAAGGAACAAGAGAACAAACAATGCATGTCGCACGATGCATGCTGGAACCTACCTGGCCCGACCCTCCCCGGCCGCCTGGCCCACGGCCCCTCCCCCTCCCCCGACTCCCATGCAGCAGCTCTAATTGGCCGAGGCCCCCTTGAGGGCGCCCCATTGTGGAACCTGTAATTGCAGTCTCCTGCCTCTTTCCCCCACCCCAATCTCCCTCTCCAGCAGAAAGACAGACCTCAGCCCTATTGTGCAGCTCCTGCTAACACAGGGATGACCTCACCCGGGCCTCCAAAGATGGGGCCCAGGAAGGGAGAGGGGGGTGGGGAAGAGGGGGCGGAGGGTGGCCAGGCACAGGTTGGGAACCGCCTGGAGGCTGTGGCCTGGGACAAAGGGCCAGAGGGGAGCGAAGCCCTTCCCGAGAGAGGATTTCCAGGGAAAGACAAGGGCCCTTTACAGTGGGAATAACTGGAGGGCTTGGGGTGGATTAACAAAGCCATCAGAAAGGATCTCAAGGGAAGACTGGGATAGGAGGCCATGTGCTGAGGGGGACTTGGGCGGCACAGACAGACGGACCGGGCCTGAAACCTGCCCCTTGTGCAGCCTCGGACCAGCAACCTCCTCGCCGGGAGCCCATGGCCTCACGTGTAGATTGGACAGATAATGGCAGTGCCTTCCATGTGGGATTGCGTGTCTGTATTAGATGATGGATGTCAGGTGCCAAGCACACACTGAGAGCTGGATAAGCAGTCATTTCTCCCACTCCCTTTCCTAGACTGTTCTCTTCCTCACTTCCCGTGTCCCAGACTCAGCCGCCTACCCCTCAAGTGGCCCACCCCAGTGCTGACCCCTGGAGCCCAGAGCTTGGGCGGGCCACCTCCCCCAGTGTCCCTGAGCTCAGGACCAGGCAGGCCAAGGAGGCCCCAAGTCTCACGGGCGAGCCCAGCGCAGAGCCAGTCTGCCTGGCATCTGCACCCGGACCTCTGCTGTTGCCCTGGTCATTGCTCCGCCCCCGAGCACCCCCCACCCCTGCACCCTACTCGAGAGTCCCTGAGGAGGGGAGCACCTCTCTTTGCCGTCAGGTCCCTCTCTCTGGGAAGGGGGACACCGCCTGGCTCAGCATGCTGTGGGATGGATGGAATGGCTTATACACATCCCGTGAGCCCCATGTGCTGGGGGGGACGGCATGGGACATGTCGATGCCTGGCCAGCCTTCCTACCCCTTGTTCATGAATACCAAACATTTTCATCAGAATTTATCAGCATTGTATAATTTTCGAGAGCAATTATTTTCTGGATTGAAGTTCCATATATTAATTTAGTTTCTTGGCCAGTTTTTTATCGAGTGTGGTTAACCTGTTTCTAGTTTATTATTTTTATTTTCATTTTCATTTTACTGAACTCATTCTCTTTGGGAGCAATGTTCTCCCAAATGACATTTCCAGTGAAGACGTCATCCTCCAAATAATTTTTCAGCCATGTCACACTGGGGCCATCACAGCTTCTGCCACTGTGAGTTTCCTTAGCTGGCAGGTTTTCTCTGCCAAGGACCGATACTGCAAGTTCTACATTTGGTTGAAAGGTTTAGTTCTCCCATCAGCCCCCAAATCGATAAGTTTTCCTGTGCATAGGTTTGACTCGGGGTTGATTATTCTCCCGGTGAGCTTTATCCTGCTTGGGGTTTGTGTCGACTGCTTGCAGCAAAGAGCTTTAGAGCTGTGGAGGCAAAGCGTGGGGGCACATGGCAGGGTCGAAACACCCCAGGGATCAACGTGCCCTGTGCCTGAAGTTGGCCCAGGTCCTTGAGAGAAGAACCAGGATTAGAAAAAGGTCCACAACACATGACAACACCCTAGTGCAGGCATGACTACTTACGGGCCAGGCCCGGCAGGAAAGAAGGTTTGGCCACACTGCCAGGCACAGACCCACGACCCGCCGAGCCACTGGTCCTCTCTGCCTGAACCTCACCTCAGGCCCCTGAATGTCACTTCATTGGGCAGCTTCTGCAAAAGCTCCCAGTGATCCCCTTGAGTGTGGGCGGGACCTGTGACTTGATTCTAAGCCACGGACTGTGGCAAAGGTGACACTTCTATGATGAGGTTACACAAGATTGTCACTCGGTCTTGCAGACTTCCTCCCTGGCTGGCTTTGATGAAGTTGCTGCCATGTTATGAGCTATCATCGAGGAGAGGCCCACGTGGCACAGAGCCGAGGGCAACCGCCAGCCAACAGCCAGCCAGGGCTCGAATCTCACCAACAACCACGTGTGCTCGGAGGTCGGTCCTTTCCCAGCTGAGCCTTCGGCTGAGACTGCAGACGCTGGACTGACACTTTGACTGTGGCCTCCTGAGAGCCCCTGAAGCTGGGAGGACCCAGCTAAGTCAGGCCCAGACCCCTGCACCACAGAAACCAGGAAATACTAAATGTGTGTTAGTTTAAACCAAGTATTGTTGTAATTTATTGTGCAGAAACAGACAACTAATACACCAGGCAACATAATAATTGTGGGAGAGGTAGTAATAGTAGTAAGATCATTTATATTACTGAGCACCTATTATGAGCCAGGTACCATTTTAAGTCCTTCGCCTGCATCGCCTTATTTGCTCCCCACACTCACAATGACCGTCTTAGGGTTACTGTTTACAGATGAAAAACACAGAGTCAGAAAGGCTAATAGGACAGGGCGAGACGCAAATCCCAGGGCTTGACTCTGTGCTGAGAACTGGCGGGAGGAAGGGGCGGAGCCCAGAGGCCACCACTGGCTTCCCCCCCCCTCCACCGCTCCTCCCAGATCCATCATCCCTTTTCCTCCCTGGGTAAGTAAGACACCCTTTATCTTGTCACGAAAGTGATCACATGGACACAAATGCACCTGCAAAATCGTCTGCAGACGCATCTCCCAGAAACATAATATCAATTTTACCTGCACTTTTAATAAGCATTTAATTCCTTCAATTGTCTGGTGGTCCATTTGCGGGGGAAACCGAACTACCTGACCATTTCTCACTTCACCCGCTGTATGGGAAATAGATTCAATTAGAGAACTCTATTGCTAATTTGAAAGCTCTGATTCTATAATTTCCTGCAGGGAAGACATGTAAATTGCGTGTTATTTAACACCCTTTCATGGCAGGTGAGTTCCACGGAGGGCAATTATCATCCGCTCTCCGCTCTTACGGATTCCTGACAAGGGGGTGTCGTGGAAGGAGGAGGCAGAAGGCGGGGGGAGAACAGGAAAATATTTTGAAGGCTGGTCTCTAAGGGCCTTTAGGAACCACAAAATTGGAAGGGTCTAGGCATGGTCAGCTGGTTTAGTGGCCACCTGCCTGCCCATCACTGGGCGGCTAACTGTCTGCTACACAAGCCAGAAATTCCAAGTGCCCTGCCCTTTTTCTAACTACCCAGAATCGGGAAGGGGAGAGAGGAAGGCGGTCAGGACCCCAGCTCTGCACTCCGCTTCTGCCGCCAGCTGTGTGGCATGGAGCTGTCCCTTAACCGCTCTGGCCCTGGTCCCCATCTGTACATTGGGGAAATTGTAATAGTCCCCACCCGGAGCTGTTGGGAGCCTCACGCCTAATGCAGAGTGTAAAATAAAGAGGGGGGCTTTGCAAGCTGCCAAGCACTGTCCCCCACTAAGGGCACTAGCACCAGGACTCAGAGCCAGAAGCGCCCACTCGGGGTCTGGCTTCCGCCCTCCTCCCCAACCCCACAAACTGCCAAAAAGGCCTTTCTCTAGTCAGACCCAAATCTTCCTGGCTAAGGGGTTTTCCAAGGTAAGAGTGTTCCTTCCTAGCAAACGGGCTCTGTGCATCTGCCCTCCACACACACACGCTCACATACACACGCATCTGGGTAGTTGTCTCTGGAAGGACGTTTAAGAATCCAGGACCACAGGGTGCCTCTAGGGTGGGGGGCTGGGAGGGGGAGAGACAGGGAGATCCGGTTTTGACTTCATGCTCTTCCGCACTGCTTGGATTTCTTCCTTCCTCCCTCCCTCCCTTTCTTCCTGATCGCCCGCCCATAACCAACTCAAAATGTGACTTTACTCATATACACATCTATTCGCGTTTAGCACATGACACACGTGATGCAGGGCTCCCCACTCCTTTCCCTGGCCTGGCAGTCCCCCACTTCTGACCTCCCCCACCTCGTTCCGCCCTTCAGGTCTCAGCCTTGGAGCACCTTCCCCAGACAGACCCCAGGCTGGGCAGAGAGGAAGGGTCACTTCCATCTGGAGCTGTGCCTGAGCTGGGCCTTGAGGAGAAGCAAAAGTCCACTGCTCCCCAAAGGGAGCTGTGAGCAGACACCCCCAAAAAACGAATACACTGGAATCAGGCGCTGGGACAAGCCACGGCAAGCAACGGCCCTACGGGCAGGGGTGGGCGCCACCTGCTGGGCACAAGTGAGACATGCGTCCACTGCCCACCGCCTTGGTCCTTCCGGAGGAGGCTGTGCTCAGAACTTGCCGCCAGAGGCCAGGGGCCACAGCAGCCCCCCGCTGCCCCTGCAAGTTACTCAGAACAGCCACTTCCCATGCTTTTCAAAGACTTGAGGTTTTTACATGTCAGAGGTGAGTCAGACGCTCTAAATCTTCGCTAACTCCCCAAACATGTACCAAGAGCCAACTCCTGTGCTAGACACTGATGACACAGTGACCAACTACACAGCCATGACCCCTGCGGGCTGTGAGGGCCTGAGGCCAGGAGTAGATAACTTGTGACACGGGATCATCTACTTACAAGCACGGCCACGCTTGATGAGGAAGGAGATGGTGCAGCATGGCTTCGATCGCCCTCCCTGCCTGTTCAGCGAGGTAGAAGGATGAGCGCTCAGAACGATGGAGTGGCTCCCACAACGTCACACAGCGAAGGGATGCAGCTCATGGCAACCCCGGTCTGCCGGGCCCCAGGAGGCAGGGCGTGCACGGTCCCAGGCCTATTCACGGCCAGGCGGCGGAGCAGCCCCCGAGGAGTTAGCCCGGGCCCCCCACAGGAGCTACGCTTTTACCCAACTAAAAGGACGGGCAGACACAACCCCGAGTCTTCAAATACTGCATGCCAGAGACTGCCTTCCCCGCCCCACCCACGCCCTTTGCACGAATAAGCCCTCCACCCCTCAGGACAGAAGTGGGTCCGGCAGGCAGACGTGGAGGTCCCTGGGCCAGCTGGGGATGACTGTCTCCTCCCTGGCCTCCGTTTCTCTCCTGGCGTGGGAAAGGTCAGGCCAAACACTCTAAGGACCTAGGACGTGCTCCCCTCCGCTTCACCTGCCCCCTCCCTCCGCCAGCAAATGCAGAGACGCACAGACCTCTCCGTGCTGCTGGGCATCCTCAGCTTCCCCAAAGTGACCTGTCTTGGGGAGACCAAAGCCGAAATGCTTCGGAGACTGGGAAGGCAACGGGACTGCCTGGCCACACAGGGACTCAGGGATACAGCACCAGGACAGCCTCGCATCCCTTTGGGCCCGTGATGCACCCCGGCAGCCCCGGGAGGGCTCAGCGAGCCAGCCCCCCGGCAGGTCCCTCCCCTGGTGACTGTTGTCCCCTCACTATGTCTACAGCTGCTCCTCCAGCGGGCCTCCGACCGCCCTTTGTGGGCGAATCACGGCTTCCGTACAAACGTGGGTGAAGCAGGAGCCGCTCGAAGCCAGCGCCCAACCCCGGCGCCGCTGCTCTTCGCTGTTTTCCCAGCCAGAGCCCGGCACAGGTTACCGACCTCGTCCGCTGGCGTCCCGTCTCACCGTGGGTCCAGTGAGGGCGGTGGCAGCTCCTGCCTCCCAGTCCGTGGAGGATCGGACGCGATGACCCCCGACACGGAGGGTAGGCGCGGGGGCGCCCTTAGCGCTCACGGGGTCAGCGCTGACGGTGTGTCGCCCAGGCCTGCCCCGGCCTCCCCAAGCGCGGAATGACGATCGCTGATTGTGCACAGTCACTGTGCACTTGGCACTTTCACATCCATTACTTCACCTGACCCCCACAAAAGCCCTCCTCCCATCCCTATTTTTCAGCTGGGGAAACTGAGGCCCAGAGAAAGGGAGTGAGGTTCCCACTGTCTTGCGATGCTAGGACAGCTCTGGAATCAAACTCTTGCCTCCCCGGGAATGTCAAAGTCAACTCATCTTGGAGAAGTCTGGACCCTGGACCCTAGTCCTGGTGGGAAATCTGAGGCCCCATCCACATCACAGCCAGCACCTCGCCACTTCAGCCACAGGGGGGCAGCAGCGCCCCAGCCAAGGCTGGGCCTCGCTGTGGGTGGCTCGCCCACGTCCCCTGCCTGGACCCGCAGGCCAGGCAAAAGGGAGCCCCAGGCAGTGTGCCCCCTACCCCAGGCACAGAGGGAGAAGTACACAGTCTTGTTCAATCTACAGAGATTTTCAAAAATCATAATTGGTTACCAGCATTTAAAAATCAGATTTCTTACCCAAATTCAGATTTCTAGGCTTTCTTGAAAAACCAGAAAATCTGGCAACCCGGGGTTGTCCACCCATTCCTATTGGGCTGGACAGTTTGGGCCTTTCTGCACCACTGTCCCCTCCCCCCATACACTTACTTATGTGGCCCTTGGGCTTCCCGAGGCACTTGCATTTGAGACCACTGGGGGCTCCCCAGCAGTCATGCCCTGTAGGGCGGGGTCTCTGAACCTCAGCATTATTAACATTTAGCATCAGATAATTCTGTGCTGTCTGAGACCGACCTGCACATTGCAGGGAGTCTGCGGCATCCCCAAGTTAGGACAACCAAAAATCTCTCCAGATGTTGACATATGTGCCCTGGGGCCTCTGCTGCAAGCTTTTAAACAGACACACACACACACACACACACACACACACACGGGCCATCCCAGGGACCAAGCTGGACCAGTGCACCTCCATCCTCCTCAAGCTGGGGTCTAGAGGGGTTGGGACAGAGTGTGGCTAGCACTGACATGGCGGGACACTCAGCAGGGGGTGGAGGTGCCGAGCAGACCCCTGACCTGGGCAAGGGGGCTGGAGCACAACTGATTGTCCCATGAGGAGGGCCCAGCTTAGCACACAGGACAGCAACAGCTGGGGCAGTGCCCGCAGTTCGGTGCAGCTGGGGACACCCCTGCGCTAGTCACCCTGGTAGTCCTGGGTGCCTGCCCTTGACCATGAGCCCATTTTCCAATTGGGTTTTTTCTTTTCTCATTGGTTCCCAGGAAGTCTTGATATAGTCTACATGATAACCCTCTGTTCGTTATACATATATAACGAACATGGAGTAGAGCATCTTCTACTCCATGGCTTGTCTTTCCCATCTGTTTCTGGCCTTTCGATTTCCTAAAAATCTTAATTTTAATGTAGTCCAATTTATCAACTTTTCCCTTTACCTTTCTACTCAAAGTCCTACAGATATTCTCATCTAATGAAAAGATTGTGTTATTTCATGTTAATGTGATGGATTATGTTAATTTCCTACTAGTAAGCCAACCATGCCTTCATAAGATAAACACAACTTAACCATAACGTACTATATTTTTCCATTATTATTGCTGAATTCACTGCACTAATATTTTAAAAGAATTTTTGGATCTATGTTCATGAGTGAAATTAACTTGAAATTTTTCTCTAGTGTACTATGCCTGATTGTTAAGCTTATGCTAACCCGATAAAGTAAGTTGAAGATTTTGGGGGGGAATTGAAACTTCCATCACTATCCAGTTACCATCTTATCTCTAATAATGCTTTTCTCCCTTCAAGTCTATTTTTATATTTCATGAAGATTGCCACAGCAGCTTTCTTTCTGTTATTATCTGCCTATCCTTGGACTTTCAACAGTTCTGGGTTCTTACGATTGAGGTGTGCCTCTTGTAAACAGAACATAATCTGGACATTTTTAAAATCCAGCCCAACAATTTCCTTTTCACTGAAGAGTTTAGTTCTTTTACACGTATTATTTCTATACCTAGATTAATTTCATAGTCTGAACTGGATTTTCTATTCGTTCTATATACTTTTCTAGCCCTCAGCCTCCTTTCTTGTCTTCCTATCATTTGAGATTTTTATTTTCTTTTTCTTACCCTAATTTTTCTTTTTAATTGTTTAGAAATTATACATTCTATGACTAATTTTTTGTGCTTATCCTAGCTATTTCAACACTGACCACTTAACTAAGTCCAAACTTCATCGACACATTTGCCCTCCTCCCGAGTAATTGAAGAAATTTTAAAACGTTTTCATTTTGACTGTCCCCTCCAAAATTATATGGTGTCGTTCAGTATTTTAATACTAGCCTATTTTTTTCCTACCACAAATTAGACATTATTATTGTGCAGTCATACAGTCCAGGTTTTTGCAGCTTCCCTCCAAATATTTGCCAATATCTTGGCCCGTTTTTCCTTATGGGTCTGGCCTTTCTCTGGAATAATTTTAATTCTCCCTGAAGTACATTACAATTAGCATTTTCATTACTAAGGATCTTTTCGGTGGTAAAATCTCCCAGTTTACACTTGTCTGCATATGTCTTTATTTCACTCTCGTTCTTGAAGGGTAGTATAGATTTAAGTTGACTGTTTTTCTCAGCATTGAAGCTATAATTCCACCGGCTTCTGGCTTCCATCGGCAATCATGAGAAATCAGCTGTAGATCTAACTACTGATCTTTTGGAGATCATCTTTTTGTCTGATGCTTTTCACATCTCTTTGCCTTTGTTCCATTTTACTACTGCGTGTCTACATGTGGATTGATTTTTATTGACCTACCTTGAGATACACTGCACTTCCCGTATCTGAGGTTCAATATCTACAACAATGCTACAAAATTGTCAGCCATTATCTCTTCCTGTGGGGCCTGTTTCTGCCCTATTATCGCCTTCTAGAACTCTAAGTGGATATCTGTACATCGGGCCCTCTCTATTTTTCTGGAAAATTCCCATGGCTCAACTAGTTTTCAAATCCTCTCTTTGGCTATATCTAGCTTGCCGTTCAAACTGTCCATCGAGTTTCAAATTTTAAGTATTATATTTTTTATTTCTGTAAGTTTTATTTGGTTCTTTTTTTTTTTCAAATCTGGCTGTTCTTTACAGTGTCGTATTTCTTGTTCATATGTCCAAACTTCTCTTTCCTTTCTTTAAGACCACACGAGAAAAGTTCTCTTAAATTTCTTTGCAGTCTGCATATGATCATTTCAAAGCTAAAGGCTTTAAGGATCTGTTTCTACTGCCTCGTGTCTCTGCGGGCTCCCTTTTTCTCCTTGTGAAGTTTATTGTTTTTCACTGTGAGCCACTCCTTTTCTTTGGAACTGTAGTTGTGGAGATTCTCTAAGGCTGACATGTAGGCTTGCTTCTGCCAGCTGACTGGGGGTGCTGGCAAGCAGGGGGCACTTTAAATGAAATCCTCTGCTTGCATTTGTTGGAGCCACACAAGTCGTGTGAATTCAAACAAAATCATGTGAGGGCCAGCTCGTGATGACAGATTCTCGAGGGAGATCATTTTTCTCTCAACTCAACCCAGTGTCAAGGTCAGACCAGGCAGGATTGCTTCCTGTTCTGTTCTGCAGGGCATCTCGGGGTGCATCCTCCCCTTGAGTGGTGCCCAGCTTTTATCCCCAGCTCCTCGCATCTCACGCAGCTAAGGAAGCAGAAGGTCAAAGCCTCCCTCCCGCCTTCACTTCATTTTGGAGGTAGGTTATTTCCTTACTTTCGTGGCCATGCAAAATTGTGTAAAAAAATTAAAAACCATATTTCATCTAACGAGTTACTTATAATCAAGGGAGTTATTAAAAAGGTATTTAAGCTGGCACGTGCTTCTCTGAGAACTCTCCAGAACCTGCTTCGGCCTTCAGCCTGTTCTCTTTTAACACACAGTACAGCACACTGTAAGTATCCATGTGTTTGTTGTTGTGTGGTCCTGTCAAGTCGTGGGCTCCTCAAGGGCTAGGAGGGAGGGGGGTCAGTGTCTTCAATCCCGATGTGGACATGGAACAATGTCCGCTGAAGAAATGGCTGGAGAAAGTTGAATGAATGAATGAATGAATGAATGAATCTTTATTATAGCTTCTAACACGCTTCATCTGCTCATCCATGAATTTCAAGGACAAC
>NW_006440626.1:1923202-1924393 GCF_000325575.1 Pteropus alecto
TAGGGAGGAAGGGCATTCATGCAGGATACCTGCATGTCACTGTGTCACTCGCTATTAATCACGGCGTCACCTTGGAACCGAGGACCGCATTTCAATCAGGATATGGTCGCAGCAAGCTTTAAAACTGACCAGTAAAAAACAAGTTTCGATGCCACAAAGGGAAATACTTCTTGCCAGCTGGAATCACACCAACCGAATTTGGGGCCTGTGGGTTTTTAAAGCCCTAACCGGAAGGCCCGACCCTGGGCGTCAAGCCTGGCAGAGGACACGCTGGACTGTCTCATGAAGTGTGGATGTCTCAATCCTCATCTTTCTTAAAATGGAAACTCATCCTGGTACCAAAATACACACGGGTCTTTCAAATCTCGCTGCTTCTCCCACCTACCTTCACACTTCTGACTCAAGGGGGGAAAATAACCCACCAGCAATTCATCTGCTTCGAGGTCTGCCGGCAAGCTTATATTTTTTTTCACAACTGAGTTATTTCTGATCTTGGTCCTGGCAGAAAGAAATATAGAGCAACAGTGGCTGGGAGACATTTGGAAGCCGTGCCAAGGCAAACAGTGTCTAAACGTCTGCATCAGATCCGCCAACCTCGTGAAAGCGTATTTTAACTTTACAAAAAAAGCACCTGAAAACACTCGCGACGTCAGACCAGAGCAAAAGAGGGTCAGAAAGGAAACTCTCGCCGGTTATAATGGGGGGACGGCAGCTCAGCATCGGATATGTGGCCTCGGGGCTCGCGAAGAATCACAAACCTCTAGCGCGAAGCAGGTCACAGAAGCCCCCGGTGACGGAAAGCTTGGAGGTAAAAAGCAAGCGTTTGTGAGTCCGACAAAACCGGATCTGAGGCCTTCCCCACCTCGTCTCAGCTGGGCGACCCTGGGAAAGTCACTCATCCCGCAGCTTCCATGTTTGTGAACGTGAAACAGAGGTGATGCTAATAAACCTAGCTCATAAAGCTGTCATAACAATCAAATAAAATTATATGTGTAAGAATATATAATCACAGTGCTTAGCAAGTTCCTGGCACGTGCTGAGTGCTCATGGCAGAGGACACGCTGGACTGTCTCATGAAGTGTGGATATCTCAATCCTCATCTTTCTTAAAATGGAAACTCATCCTGGTACCAAAATACACACGGGTCTTTCAAATCTTGTTCTATCGACACGTATGAGATGATGATGATGG
>NW_006440626.1:1924403-1925424 GCF_000325575.1 Pteropus alecto
GAAAGAGATAGTTAAAGTCATTTTTGAAAAGCGGCGGCAGAAGCGGGACAACAGCCCAGCCCCCCGACGCTGACTCGTGACCTCTTCCACCATCGCCTGTTTTGAATACCGCCGTCATTCTTTTACAATTAGTGTTAGCTCAATCGCTGTAGGGGTTCCATGCTCACTCAGCAATTCCTATCCATCTTCTTGCCTCTGTTTTCTATCCACATTGTGAGGTGATTTAGGTAAGCCCATTTTGCAGACGAAGAAACTAAGGCACAGAGAAATTAAATGGCTTGTCTAATTTCAGCAAATCAACATCAGACTTAGGATTTAGGCTCAGACCTCCCGGCTTGAGATCTGCCTTCATCGGGAGAAGGTCACCCCTGCTTTTCTCTTCCAAAACATCAAGC
Source organism: Pteropus alecto (assembly GCF_000325575.1). NCBI lineage: Eukaryota > Metazoa > Chordata > Mammalia > Chiroptera > Pteropodidae > Pteropus > Pteropus alecto. The sequence goes on from NW_006440626.1 coordinate 1,924,799, forward strand.
TAGTATTTACTGGGGCCAGGTCCGGTGCTCAGTCAGGGGATTCTGCGATAAACGGGACTCACTTCTTATCTGGAGGAAGCTCACAGGATAATGGCCAGATGGACATTTAAAGAAATAAACAGGAGTTTCCAACAGAGACGACAGATTCGACACTGTTTTCCCCCTCCCCAAACCCTACTAAAAAAGACAGCAAAGGGACTTCTTCAAAAGCCAGAAAAATGGAAAGGATAGAAGAAGAGACACAGCAACAACTAAAGTCAGGGAGCTGAAGAGCGGAGGGACTGACTCTGCTGGTGAGAAATCTGAATCCCAAGCTGAAGGTGAGGAAAGTTTTAAGACCGGGATCCCCAAAAAGCTTAGGGGATGGGCTGCACGCGAAAGGGAATGGGGCTTGGCTAAAACAAGGAGGAGGACTGGTCAATCATCCGCTCAAGAACTAGTTAAAAATCTAGAGCCTTCTCCCCGGTTTCAGGCAACTGAGCGATGAGACCCCACAACCCTCCCTGGCAGAAGCCTGGGGGCTTACACTCTGGAACGGTGAGACAGAGGCTCTCTGGCCAGGTGTATACTGGATCGTGAGAATCCTAGCATATTCCCCACCCGTGTGCTAGACTATCAGCCTGGCC
>NW_006440626.1:1925477-1934332 GCF_000325575.1 Pteropus alecto
GAAACATCTTTAGATACAGATATTAACATTTTCCAAACCAAACAGCCCAGTCAGATGACTCAGAGAATCTCGCATCCTCAGGTCCCACCCACACATCCAGGAAGACCAATCAGCTGTTAGTCCCTGTGAGCAGACAGCCAAAGATGATTGGACAAGGAAGGTGAGCAGGGCACGTAAAAGACGGAGACCAAACAAACAACAATCAGAAAAAAGCAACTTGGAAGAAATAGAAACTTAAATTTAAAAAAAAGAAAGAAAGAAAAAAAGAAAGAAAGAAAGAAAGAAAGAAAGAAAGAAAGAAAGAAAGAAAGAAAGAAAGAAAGAAAGAAAGAGAAAGAAAGAAAGAAAAAGCAAACTACCAGTGACATTCTTAGAGAAAGAAGAGAAGTTATTATACCCATGAAACAAGAGCAGGACACTGCAAAAACATGAACATTCAGAGGATTTAAAAAGTGCTTTGGAAATTAAAAAATTTCATGTATTTAAACATTCAGTAGAAGAGTTGGATTATACATTTGAAGAAATGTTCTAGAAAGTAGAGCAAAAGGACAGAGATGGAAAATAAGAGGTATGATGGTTAATTATATGTGTCCACTTGAGCAGATCATGGGTGCCCAGATATCTGGCTAAACATTATCTTGTGTCGTGTATGTGAAGGTGTTTCCAGATAAGTGTTTGAATCAGTCGCCAGAGTAAACCAGACTGCCCTCCACAGTGTGGGTGGGCCTTGCCCAATCAGTTGAAGATCTGAATAGAACAAAAAGGCAGAAGACGAAAGAATTTGCTCTCTTTGTCTTACTGCTTGAGCTGAGACATCAGGCTTCTCCTGCCCTCGAACTGGAACTTACACCATCAGCGTTCTGGAACTACATTACCTGCTTTTGTTGGTCTCGGGCTTGCAAATGGCAGATCATGGGACTTAGCCTCCATAATTGCATGAGAATAAATAGATAGACAAGGAACCAATAGGATGGATAGGTAGGTAGGTAGGTAGGTAGGTAGGTAGGTAGGTAGGTAGAGAGAGAGAGAGAGAGAGAGAGAGAGAGAGATCTCTACAGATATACAGATAAACATAGAATAGTTTCTGTTGGTTCTCTTTCTCTGGAGAACTCTGACTAATACAGGAGGGAAGAAATGGACATTCCAAGAGGTATGGCATCTCATTAATAGAAGTTCCAGAAATACGACAGACCAGAGAAAGTGAAAGGAAGGAATTCATAAAAATTGGGAGAATTTTTCAAAACAAATCGACTTTATAGATTGCAAGGACTCACCAAGTACCCCTCTGGGCAACGTATAAAAAAGAGACCCAGATTAAGACACATTACCATGAAACCTGACACACTGGGACAAAGAGAAGACCCAGCAAGCTGTCAGGGGGAAGGAAAAGGTAGCGTGTGAGGGGCAGGGGTAGCTCTGACTTCCTGACAACACCGGCAGCCAGCAGGCACAGGAGCAACGTCTGCGAAATGCCGAAGGAAAAGCATTTCCAAGCTCCATTTCTTTACCCAGCCAAGCTGTCAATCAAATGGGAGGCCAGAAGGAAGGTATTTTTAGATGCGCCAAGTCTTGTAACATTTAGAGTCGATCCTCGTTATCCACAGATAACTTATTTGTGAATTCACCTACTCACTAAGATTTGTTTGTCACCTCAAAATCAACACCAGCAGAGTTTTTGTGGTCATTTGCCGTGGTGCTCAGAGTGACAAAAAATTTGAGCCGCCTCGGGTGACACTCTGCCTTCTTGTTTCACCTCTCCTACTGCAAACGAGTGTCCTTTTCACAGTCTATTTAGTGTCGTGTTTTTCTCATTTTTGTGCTATTTGTTGGTGACTTTGCTGTTTAAAATGGAGGGTCCCAAACATAGTGCTGAAGGGCTGTCTAGTGTTTGTGTAAGCACAAGATGACAGTGATGTGGTTTACGGAGAAAGTACACCCATTAGATGGGATACGGGAGAGGCAAGGAGGAGCCCCAGGCTGCTGAGAGAGGGAGACCCCAGGACCGCTGCCCGGCCCAGGCCTGGGGCATCCCGGGGCACCAGGCACGGGCTCCTTTAAGCACGGAAAGAGCAGGTGCATTCGAAAGTCCACGAGAGAAGTTCAGAACTGAATGAGCGACAATTGCAGAGAAAACTAAGCAAAGGAGAAACAAGACGATTATTAGCTTGGGGCGGGGTACCACTTGACAGGGAAGGCTGTCATAGAAAATGGCTTTTCTCCATCTTAACACTTGTCGAGCACTTTCTGAGGCCCCGTTGGAAGCATTTTGGTGTGACTCGACTCATTTAAAGCTCCAGGACAACACAGCTCGTAGGTGGCCGAAGGAGGACTGGAACCCGGGCGGGTGGCTCCAGAGTCCACGCCCTTCATTACCAAAAACATAGGTGACCACCCTTCTAAGACCGCGTGGAGGGACTGTGGACACGGAGAGGTATGGGCAGTGGGGATGGGGGAGGAAACAGCAAAACCCTCAGCTTCCAGAAAGAGGAGTCAACCCTCAAGGCTGACAACTACAAAAACCGAGATGCGGTCCCAGAGGCACGGAGGTAAAACCCCAAACAATTAGTCGAAGGAGGTGAAATCGTTGCCTCTGGGGAGGGCATACGGGAGAGGGTGGGCGGACGGCAGCAGGAAACTGCTGCTTTTCCCAACAAACCTTGTAGAACCATTTGCTGTTACACGTTTGATCAAAATAAAAGCTAAAAATAAAGAAAAGTAAATAAACAGTATCCCCCCTGATCCTAGACAGAGCCAGCAAGCCCGGGCTGCCAGGGCGGGGCCTTGGGCAGGCAGCTGTCCCTTTATTTCCTGTTTCCCCTGTGACTGCCTTTGGCCTGGCGGACGCCCCAGCATCTTCAGGGCCGCTTCCCCGTTACAGCCCCAGGTGCTTTTGAAAATCCCGAGAATCGCCTGCCAAGACCCCATCTGCATCATCCTCCCGCTCCTGCAGGGGTTCTTCGTATTGACGTATCACTGTCAGCTGCAAATAAGGGGTCCTCCCAGGTGATGCCGGGCCTGGCCCCTCGTCTCAGACCCACGCCCCCGCTCCCTAAGAGCTGGGCTGCCAAGGGTTGTCACCACACACACTAATGACATGGCATGGGCTGACATGTCAGACCCTCAAGAGACACTCCCAGCACTCACAGAGACAAAGTAGAATCCAGCCAAGGGAGTCCAAACTTAGCTGGCACCCCCGCCCCAGCCCGGATGGTACTCCCCGCCCCTTTCTCCTGATGCCCTACACTGACTCCCAGTTGTGGCGGCAGCTTTTCCTGAAGATTCCCAGGTGACAGCCTCCTGATCATCCGAGACTGAGTGCTGGACACTTGCTGCATACACACCTCCCCTTCCTTCTCCTCAGTGTCAAGTTCAACAAGCAAAGCGACTGCCGAGCAGACAGTTCCCTTCCCAACGGGAATTTCAGATCCCAAAGGAAGACTCTTGTTCCCTCACAGCTATGACAACTCTGTGTCATCTCGTCTGTCCCTTGGCCCCTCTCAATCCAAGTAGACATTCGGTTACTGGAATGGCTGCTTCTCGCCCATTTCACAGGGTTCCTGTGGGGGCCAAATGAATCATGCAGGCTGGGTATTTTGGGAAATAGAAGGCTGAGAAATCCGAAGAATATTTTGAGAAGCACAAGCAATCAGCCCTCTGGGATGTTAAAATAGATGATTAAGTCTCGGATTAAACGGCAGAGCAGACACGGGCGGAACATGTAAAAGTACTTAATATTCAGTAAAGTCGTCTTCCACAAGCAGAACTATGGAAGGAGGGAGATGAAAACTCAGTTTAGAGGCATTCTTCACATCTTTCAAATATACTGGTCCTAGAAATGGTTTATTAAGCAAATTGAATGTTATGAAGACTGGCCAAAAATATAAGTGAATGTGGACCGGATCTCTGGAAGAATGAGAAGCTTCACCACCAAGATTTATGCTAAGGAAAAGAAGAATGAACTTGAACATATAAAAACAAGAGAAAGTCTTTTGTGCCCCTGAAAAAATTAGCAGGGCACGAGGAGAATGGACTGACGGCCGAGTGAATGGGAAAAGGTTAATATCAATAATCCATGAAGAAACTACAGTCATCGGTAAGAAAAGCTTTAAACCGACAAGTTTTTATTCTCTCTTATTTTTTGGGAACTTGACAAAACGATAACAAATTTCGTCTGAAAAAATAAATAAATAAACGTGTGAGGCTAGCCAGGGCAATTCTAACAAAACAAAAGTAAGGAGGAAGACTGACTTTCCCAGATGTTGAAACATATTATCAAATACGTCTGAAGGTTTAGTACTGGAACAGAGCTCAGCCTAGAGTACAGAAATCTACGGCATTTTATGGGGGAATTCAACACTGAAAAAGAAAAAAGGAGGCATTTCATACCAGAGAGAAGAGATGTGTAACTCAAAGCACGATAATGAGATAGCTGACCATCTGGAAAAAATAAAGTTGAATCCCTACCTCACCCCTTATAGCAAAATAAATTCCAGATGGACCCAAGATTTAAACAAACAAACAAAAAATTCAACATAAAAATTCTAAAAGAAAACATAGGTGAAGTTATTTATAATCTTGGAAAGGAAGTATCTTTCTAAGCAGGAAACCCACAGCCATAATAAAATTCATTTGAGGAAATAAATGAGTGAGAAATCCAAAGATTATTTTCAAATAGAGAGGAATAAGCCCTCCCTGGTATTAAACTACGCAATTGATGGAGGGCAGAGAATAGTCTTTCCCACATAAAATTACTCGAACCGTGATAACGACGTCTTCAACGGCTCGTGAACAATGCGGGAAATGTTCAATAAAGGGAACCAGGCAACCATATTAGGAAAAAACCGTTTAAACCCATTTTCGCATATACTAAAGAATAAATTATTTCTAAAGCAAATCAAATCCTAGAAAGACTGCCCCAAAAATATAAGTGAATATCGACCAGCTCTCTGGAGGAGCGAGAACTTTCCAAGCTTATAAATGAAGACATCAAAAAGGGAAAGGAGAATTGATTCAACTATTTTTTTAAACTATCTTCTGTATCAAAGTTTCAAAGTTAAAAAAATTTTTTTTAATTTAATATTTTAAATTTCTAGGTGAAAAAAAGTAGAAACAAAGTCAGAACAAAAGCTAAACAGGGACTGACGTTTGATAGGATTGCTTTAATTTAGAAAATGCTCGTACAAGTGAGGAAAAGGCTTAAAACCTAACAGAAGAATGGGTAAAAGCTGTATACGAAAGGGAAATTACCAGAAAAAAATGTTAAATGCACAATAACTGCGTGAAAAAATTCAGCCTTACTTATAAAAAAAATTTAAGTAAAACGATACGATGCTCTTTTTTTACCTATCGAATTGACCAAGATTTTAAAGTTTGAAAATGCCCAAGTTTATGCAGTATTTGCATTTTTCACATTTATTTACATTCTCCAACACTGTTGGAGGAAGTATAAGTTGGTCTACTCCATTCCTTTTAACGTCTGTACAATACTCCATGAATAGATGTAGCGAAGTTGATTTAACCAGACCCCATTTATAGACACTTAGAGTTGCTGGATCTTTTTCCCCGCCCAGCATTAGAAAAAACAGTACTGCAGTGAACATCCATGTATGTACTTCTTTGTATACACAGGTGGATATATTTGTAGGAATAATTCTTGTCAATAGAATTGCTCGGTGAACAGATCTTTGCCTTAAAAGTTTTGGTTAGATATTGCCAAACTGTCTTCCCACAAGGCTACAGCAATTTATACTCTGAGCAACTGTATGTGAGAACGCCTGTGTCACTGTACCTTCTCCGGCATCAAGAACTTATAACATTGATATTGTTTTAAGTATGTAAAAAAAAAAGAGAGAGAGACAAGGAACAGGGCAGGAATGGATGGGAATTACGAAATGTGGTACAGATGTAAGAAATTTGTCTTGGTTCTGCCACTTACCTACCGTGAGATCCTCGGCATATCCCCTCCCCACGCTGGGCCTCATTTTCCCCATCTATAAAATAATAGGAATGAAATAGATTGGTCCTTCTCAAACTTACTCACCCAATGACAAAGAGTGAATCGGTCTCACGTGTGAGTGTCGGGGTGGCAGGGGCGGGTGAGAGGCAGTGTCTGCCCATACTTCTCTCTCACACACCAGAGACACAGTCCCATCAGGGGCTCCAGCATGGCCCAGCCTAGGCGGACAGGGCTGGGTCTCATTCCCCAGCCATGGCTGAAGAAGGAGGGGAAGCAATATCTACCCTGATGGAGAAGGACTTGTTTATGTGCCACGAGGCCGGCTGGACCACGAGGCTGCCTTGCCGGCTGTTTTCGGCATGGGCCATCCAGCATCGATCTGCTCAAAAGCCACCAGCGGCTCCCCATCACCTGCAGGAGTGTGGCTAAACCCCTTGACTGATTCTGGCCTTGAGGATCCAGGGGCCAGCTCCAACTCCCTTATGGTCTGGCCAGTCTCCCCTTCCCACAAACTGAGTCTTGACCATACACCTTACCTGGGCACGTGCCCGCCTGCTGAGCTTAGCCCTCCTGCGAAGCTCTCCCACCTTTGACGACATCCTTTGCATAACTGTCCGTGCTCTTGCACATAATCTACAGTGTGTAATCTGGTGTGAGAATCGAAGGGCACAGGGTCAACAGGGAAAATCGACAAGCCTTCACCAAAGCTTTCTGGCCTGGTGAACCAGAGAAAAAAATCAAAGCGGGCGTTTTCCAGATAGGATGACGTTGGATGTGTGTGTGTGTGTGTGTGTGTGTGTAAAAAAGTCTGGAAAGAAGTACAGTACACCAAAATGCTTCTCTCTACAGGTGCTCATAAGGATAGCATGGATGATGATGATGATAGCTTTTGTTTACGGTTTACATATATGATTTTCATAACCAGAAAAACTGCTGTTTTTTAGCACTTTGGAGTTAAATCGGGATAGATGGATAGGTGTTTTCATACAGTGAAAAGCAGATTCTGGACACAGGTGATTGAGATCAGATCCCACACCCCCCACACCCCCCCCATACACACACCCCTTCCAGTTACCCTCCTCCTCTCCTGCCCACTGTCGCCACCCCTGTGGCCTCCCTGGAAACCGTAAGTGCCAGACACCAAGCTCGACCCCCACATCCACAGCTGCCTGGCTGCAGGGGGTGGTTAAGAGTCTGACCAGCCCTGACCCTGTCGAACGCCCCTGTGTGAACTTGGCTCAGTGACTCTCCTTCCTCTGCGCCTCCATCTGTAAAACGGCCCTCGTAGTGGTACCCACCTCCTTTGTAGACACGGACGAGAGTGAAATGAGATGAGTGAAAGAAAGGGCTGAACCCAAGAGCCTGGCACATAGTAGGTGCTCAATAAATAAATGCTCTCGTCACAATCATTATTACTACTATTCGTTGGAGAATGTTCAAAGGGAGCAGACAGGCAGTCCCCTCAAATGAGTACTTATTTAGAAGTCCTCTGGACGGAGGCCCAGAAAACCAGAATGTGAAAAGGATAAATAAAGAGTCTGCAGGAGCTGGACACAGCCGGGCTGCGGGGGAGGGGCTGCCGCGCAGAGAGGGGTCTAAGCCTCGGACAATGGGCGCCGTCTGAACTACCCAGGGCCGCTTCTCTGAGTCGTGAGAAGAGCTATTTTCTTGTTTAAAGCCTTAAAGAGCTATTAAGTTGGGCAAATCACTGGTAAAACAGCTGGAAACCTAACCAGCAATTTAAACAGCCACTGCCCTTCGCTGGCGGGGAGGAATGCGAGCCGCGGCCGGCGCGTCTCCGGCCGGCATTGTCTGCGCTAAGAGGATTGCGGAGACCTCTTCGCGGGCTCTGAATGCAGCCCGAGCTTTATTTAGCAAATCCACGATGTCGCCCCACCCCCTCCTCTTTTTTTTTTTTTTTTTAAGCGAGCCGACGGAACTCTAATTTTCCCCCTTTTCTCTCCGAGCCCCCTTGAATCGGTCCATTCTTTCATTCCGTGGAACTAACGAAGGCCTCGCAGAGTCCCTGCTCAGGAATGGGCCCGTAAATAAAACGTGTTTCATTGAGCGGGGGCGGGGGAGCGGAGCGCACGCGGAGGCTGCGCCGGCTCCGAGTGACAACGCGGGAGGAGGGGGCTGCGCACAAAGTCTGTTTCTGTCCCCGCCATGCGTTTGTTTGTTTTGTGGCCAGCGATTCTGCAGGCGCCTGGGGCCGGCCGGCCTGCCTGAGGCCCCACCATTCGCCCGCAGTGCATGGAAAGGAGAGCTGGGCTGCTTTAAAGGTTTTACTTTATTTTATTTTTCTTAACCTCCCCACAAATAAAAAATTTGAGCCAACCTAACAGAGTTCTAGGCTTAGAGCAGTCTCTCCAGGGAAATGCGGCCACCAGCCCCACGCTTCCATTAACATTCACTCCGGCAACATCCCCCGGCCCTGAGAGCCCCAAAGGGCATCGGAGGCATCAGGGAACCGGAGGGCGTCACCCCGTGGCCGACCCACGCGGGGAAGCGGGGGAGCACGCAGTCTGAGGGAGGCGGCACCGCAGCCCAAGGACAGCTGAAATCCTGCTTTCGACAACGTTTAGTGAGCACCTACTACCCACTACCGGCCAGGTGCCTAGATCTACCGCTTGATTTTATTTTCACGCATCTTTTTTAAATTGCAAAAACAGTGAAGGCCAATCGCAAGAACGGTTCTGTGACACTATGAGTGCACAGAAAAAACTCAACGTTCCCATTGGAGACCTCTATATCCCGCTCCCTGGAGGAAACCACTGTGAGCATTAGGACGAGTCACCTTTTGAGACTTCGTACAAATACACACACAGCACAAGGCCTGGCCTGCACGCATTGCTTAGTAAATGTCTTCCTAAATGAAGTCCCGCTCCCAGCCCCCCAC
>NW_006440626.1:1934501-1937886 GCF_000325575.1 Pteropus alecto
TGCTGGACCCGCACAGCCCGGGGCAGAGGGTACTTAACCTTTCTGGGACTCAGTTTCTCCATCTGCAAAACGGAGGATACGAGACTCCTGACCTCAGCCTTTGACTGTGAGGATCAAATAATATGATGGGGATGAATGAGTCTGTGAACTGTAAAGTCCTGCACAAGTGCCCATTGTCACTGTCACCATGACCTGCCCTGGGAGACTCGTTATCAAAGAGCGTGGATGACCTTGGGGGCAGGGCGGGAGAGCCCAAGCTCCTTGGTCAGGCTCTCTTGGGGCCAGGCTGCTTCACTCCCCCAACATTCCTGGGAGATAAGGGTGTCAGGCAAGAATGCCATAAAGGCTCATTGTGCAGGGGAAGCCGCCCCTGGCTGCACCCCGGCGCAAGCAGCCACGGCGAGACCGTTATCACGGTCACATGGCTCCCCCTCCTTTGTGTTAGACACATTCTTGGAGTTGAACTAGACTAGGCCTGGGACGAGAGAAGGGCTGGCATCTTCCGTGCAAATGGCAAACCATTGCAAGGCCCCAGAGGAGGCGAAAGCTATGGTCTTTCTGCATCCTGAGACCCACCCAGGGATGTCGCTGACCAGCATCATAGCCTCCTGATTGTATGTCATCGCTGCCACCGATTAGCCTGGGAGAAAACGCTTGAGGGGACCACAGGCGAACGTCTCCACTGTCACACCGAGTCTCAGTGCCTGCTCCGCCAGACCACTTGCTGAGCACTGGCAGCAGGAGGGAGGGAAAGGAATGAGTGACCCTCTAATTCATTCAGGGGTCCCCGCTATATACCTAGCATCAAGGCTCCTGCCACATCTGCAGCCATGAAGCCCTTGCCTGGCTTCCTGATGGTTCTGTGCTGGTCTTGGGTTTGGAGACTTGCTTGTAGTTCAGGCAGGTAGCATCCTTAGGCAGCAGCACTGGGAAGAGTGCCAGGGAGTGACCCCAAAGGGCACAGGAGACCGAGGAGATGGAGAGGAATGGACAGGTTCAAGAGAGACTTAGGAAGTGAAATTGACAAGACGTGGTCACACCTTTCTGAGAAGCAATTCAGTTACAGGTTTAAGGACACAGGAACTGTCAATTCCTACCACCCGGTATCTCGCCTCCTCAGAACTATTTTGAAGCAATGATCAGAGATGTGAACAAAGATTTTGGTACAAGGATGTTCCATTCAGCTTCATATATAACAGCAAAAAATTCTAATTGGCTTAGACTGGTCAAATAAATTATAGTGAATCTCTGTGATAGAATACTACCTGATTTTAAAACCACGTATAAATATATATATATATAACCATATATTCTCTTTCCTTGCTGCCACAGAGTAGCACGGAGTCAAGGCTTTGGTGTTTTCAAGATTCAGCTCCTCCCATGACCCACCGCCATGGCCGAGGAAGGCCTAGCTGCTAGAGGTGTAATGGATGTTAATACTGCTCTACGAGAGGTGCTGAAGATCTCCCTTGTCCACGATGGCCTAGCACGTGGCATTCGTGAAGCTGCCAAAGCTTTAGACAAGCGCCAAGCCCATCTGTGTGCGCTTGCATCCGACCGCGATGAGCCGACTGTGATGTATGTCAAGTTGGTGGAGGCCCTTTGTGCTGAACACCAAATCAACCTAATTAAGGTTGATGACAACAAGAAACCAGGGGAACGGGTAGGCCTCTGTAAAATTGACAGAGAGGGAAAACCCCGGAAAGTGGTCGATTGCAGTTGTGTGGTCGTTAAGGACGATGGCAAAGAGTCTCGGGCCAAGGATGTCATCGAGGAGTGCTTCAAATGCAAGAAATGAACAAATAAACTTGGCTTTGGTTTTTGAAAAAGAATAATACATAAAACCACATATTAAGAAAATTAAGATAATGCTAATTAATTTAAGGAAGTGAGAGAAAATAGAATAAACTTAGCTTTGGTTTTTGAAGAAAAAAAAATACATAAAACCACATATTAAGAAAATTAATATAATGCTAATTAATTTAAGGAAGTGAGAGAAAATAGGTTGCAAAGCTGTACGTGTTGAACGAAACTTGAAAAGCATGCTGTGCAAAAGTCGGACGAAAGAGTACGTCGTTATGCATGATCACATCTGGATAAAGTTCTAGAACAGGCGAAACTGATCCCTGGTCAAAGATATCAGACTAGTAATTGCCTGAGCTCGGGGGTTGGGGCAAATGACAGGAAGAACAAGTGGCAATGAGCGGAGGACAGCGTGTGTTCTCTACTTCGATCGTGGTGGAAATTACACAGGTGTGTGCATTTGTCAAAACTCACGGAATAGTGCAGCGACTGTGGAAAACAGTATGGCAGTTTCTCAAAAATTTAAACATAGAATTACCGCATGATTCGGCAAGTCCTCTTCTGGGTATTTAGTCAAAAGAATTGAAGTCAGGGGCTCAAACTAATATTTGTATGTCCTTGAACCTAAATACACCCATGTTCGTGACAGCATAGTTCGCTTTTTGACTAAAAGGTGGAAGCAACCCAAATGTCCACCCACAGATAAATAAACAAAATAGGGCATATACACGGAATAGAGGATCGGTCGGTATCCTTAAAAAGGAATAAAATTCTGATACATATGACGACTGTGATGAACTTTGAAAAAATTATGCAAAGTGGAATAAGCCGGACACAGAAGGACCGATACTGTGTGGTTCCACTTATATGAGGTACCGAATTCAGAGACAAAAAGTAGGTTGGTGGTCGCCAGGGGCTGGGGAGAGGGGAGGGGGAAATGGAGGCACGGAGTTTCAGTTTGGGATGATGAAAAAGTTCTAGAAATGGGGAGCGGGGGGTCGTATGACACTGTGAGTGTGTGTCACGCCACTGAATTGCACACTTGGCTAAAATGGTAGATTTTATGTTATGTATGTTTGACCACAATTGTTAAACTTCTTTCACGCTCATCAAACTACGCACCTAAAATGGTGTATTTCGTGGTATGTAAATCACGCCTCTAAAAAAGATAATTCAAACAAAATCTAAAAACGAAAAACACAGAGGTCAAAAAAAAATGCTGTTATGTGTAACACGATCTTAATTTTATTTTATTTTTTTAAATGTAAATGCACACAGAAAAAAGACTGGAAGAAAATGTAGCAGAAAGTTAATGTCTTTTCTGCGTCGAGCAGATATGACTTTTTATTGGGGTTAATTTTGTGTGAAGTCACAGAGAGGTGCAGCGGCTTGCCCAAGGCCACACAGCGAGCAAGTGGCAGAGGATGGACTCCACCATGAAACATCTAAGACTGTAGCACAGAGGGAAGATCGAGGAACCCTGGACAGCTCCTCTCACCTTGGCTCTGAAAGGCTGAGTGACCAAGGGCAACGCTTCCCATTCATTCCTTTATTCATTCATTTCTGGTTCTGCTGGGTGGCC
>NW_006440626.1:1937947-1943077 GCF_000325575.1 Pteropus alecto
TCTGGTGGTTGTGGGACTACGTGAGTTAAAACATGTAAAGTGTTTAGAACACGGCCTGGCATGTGTTATTTGTCGACGGTGGCGTTTCATGGAGACACCACCCTCCCAACCCTGCCCATTGATTAAACAGGACTATTTTGGCCTCCTGTGATAGGAATTAGCATAACTGTCTTAAGAGGAGACAGGATGATTCGACCAGAGCTTCAAACACTGTCAGGCGTCTTCCTTTCCCTCCCCTGTCCTTCTCTACTCTATCTCTCTCCTTTTTCCCTCCCCATCTCTTCCCTCTGCTTCTGACTGGTGCATCTATTCTCTTGGACCAGCTGTCCACACCATGGTGGTGTGCCAGGCTGCTCTGGACACCCATCCTTACTGCTTCATCCTTACTGTCTCATGCCCACATATGGAAGAAGACACACTTTGAGAATCCCAGAGAAGGCATCTGATTGGCTTAGCTTTGTCACATGTTCTTGCTTGGACTGATTACATGGCCAGGGGCATGGAATAGAATGAATGGCCCAGCCAAAGCTGCCCATTTACCACAGAGGCCTTGGGTGGAGGTCTGGAAGGGGTACTAAATAACCAGGAAGTCTAACCTGTACATCCCAACATCTCGATCTAAGAAGAGGACAGATCTACTAACTAATAAGTTCCAGCTTTTAAAGCTGAACCAGTGCCTGTAGCGGGGGCATCATGCAGGTCACCCACCAGGTACCCGAGGCCAACAGTCCTGCTGTCTGGCCCAGCTTCCCCACAGGGCACACAGGATGGACGTGGCTGGGAGAGCTCGAGCAGCTGGATTCACTGCCCAGGGCCCTGAGCAGGGGGACGGCTCTGGGGACAGGGCACCTGCGCTGAGCCTTGAGTCTGGGTCTGCCGGGCTCATGGGATGGGAAGGGCATTATGAGAGGAGGGAATTCCTGTCAGCGTGTCCATGAACTTGCAGCAGAGTCCACCCCGGGGCGATGTGGGCATATTCTTGGTAAACCGTAAACCGCTGCACAGACCTGGCAAGAAGGATGCGCCCTCGTGTTCACGCTCCGTCCAGGAGACTCTGGGAAGCCTTCTTTGCTGTTGCCCTGCCTCCTGTGCCCTCGGCCCGGGGGTGTGGAGGTGCTCCTGTGTGTCACATCACCCCTCACTTTCCACTTCTACACAGTCCCGCCTTAAAATGAAGTATCGTCATTCCAGATGGGATAAAAAATGGGGACTTGTCAGCAAGATGAATGAAGATAAAATTGGGTAGCACCTAAAATCAACCACACGAACTGCGAACTGTTACAATGTGTCTGGCCACTACGTAAGAACCACTTTTCTCAATATCGAAACCAAAAAGTAAAGTTTGACACATGACACAAGGAGCTCCCTAACACCCTCTGAGCCTTAGAGGGGATTTTATTCGCCAGTGATGGTTAAGACTGCATCTTTAGGAGTCAGGCCTGGGTTTGAATCTTGCCTCCGCCGTTCACTAGGTCTGTCCTTGTCCCAGGCAACAGCCTGAGCCTCCGTTTTTTTTTCAGATGATGGTGGTTTCTACCTCTCAGGACTAAGTGATGCAATGCACAGGACTTCTGAGCACAGTGCTGGGCACACAGGGACATGTGACATGGATGGCTATTGTATACTAGGGGAAGAGCCAGTGGAGGATCAGATGACACTGAATGCCGAAACTCAGGCGGGTCACTTCAGAGGACTCTGGACCGTGAGATGGAGATGTCCACAGTCCTGGAGACTGAGACCCTCATTTGACAGGTGGGGGCCTGGTCTGTGGGGCTCAGGGTGACCGAGGGGTTGCAGAAAAGATTGCTCTCAAAAGTCTAAAGATGTCTGCAACACAAAGAGGTATTATTATGGAAGTCTGTTTTTAATAAGAAAGAATGACCGAAGCCTATACAATCATCATCAAGATGGAGGCTCAACATCCCTGTAGTGAGAGCTGATATTTGCAGAGAACTGTATTTTCTCAAATAACTTTCACAGCTATTATTAATCAAGAGAATTACTCCTGAAGAAAAAAAAAATTTTTAAGTCAAGTGTTCTTACAATGAAGATGGGGGTCATCAGGCTGAGTCCGGGGTGGCGGAGGCTGTGTATGTGGCTAGGAAGAGCAGAGCTCACTTATCCCTCCCTCTCCCCTCTGCTCCTCAGACCTCTCAGAGGTGTCACCAGGGGGAGCCAACGGGCCCCGGAGGACAGCGGTCCTGCTGGCCAGCCCAGCTTCCCCACAGGGCACGGAGGATGGAGGTGACTGGAGAGGGTAGGCAGCTGGATTCATGTCCTAGGGCCCCATCAAACAGCCAAAGAATCTTTATCCTCTCCCTGGAGCAATATGAATCCTTGACAGTGATGTCTGTCTTGTTTCTTTATTCATTCGTTCATTCACTTATTCTTCACTCCACAGTCATTTCTTGGCTTCATCTGGGAGCTGTGGCCCCAGATGTGGATCAGCTGTGAGCTCTGCCTTCGGAAACCCCTGGTCTGGAAGGAGAGAGACGTGATACCCAGGGCGAGCTGGACTCTGAGCAGGAAGCCCTGAGATCTGCGGGAGCCCCAAGGGGGACCTGCGCCTGGCTCGGGGGCAGAGGTTGGGGTGTGGGTGCGTCTAGTGAAGAAGGGAACAAGGGGTATTCCTGGCAGAGGAAGGCCTTCAGTCACACCTGAAAGCGGGGTGTCTGTGGGGCCTCCTTTGACAGCGGTTTGGTGACGATGGGGCTGATCACAGGGAAGAATGCAGAATGCCCAGTTGTTTTTGGAAAGTGATGGGGAGCCATGCAGTGTTCCCTCCCAGAGTGACCATCCAATTCATCCCTGGGCCTCCACTGGCCCGGCTCAGTCTCCAGAGGCTGCGAGACGCCCCATGCTGGAGTCTAGGCATATGGGTGCCCCTCCGGCCCACCCCATCGGCACAAACACCGCAGTCTCTGTGAGCAGCCCGCCTATGCGTCACCGTCACACACACGCAGTGCTTCACAGTTTGCTAAGTATTTTGAGAACATTCACTCCTCAGTCCCCACCTTCTCCAGTGAACCTTGGCACATTCTCTTGTCCATCAGGAAAATCGCCTCCTCATACTTTGTGCCCAGTTCTAGGGGTTCTGTGCCCTGGGAGGCTTCCCTGGTTGCCCCCCAGAGCAGAAGTGACCACTTCTTTCTCTGTCACCTCCTTGGGTGCACTCGTCAGGGCTTACAAGTATGTCTCATGTCCACCTCCCTCCTCCTCCTCCCCTCGAGTCCTCCGCACAGACCACAACCGCCTTTGAGAAGGAACCCCCGTTCCCGTCTGCACACCTGAGAGGGGGCAGGCTGGGTACTAGAACTTGGCGTGAGTGAGAACTGCCCCCGCAAGAGTCCACACTCTAACAGGCCATCGCCCTACCTCTGCTGCCTCCTTGATTTGGGGGGACAGAGCCTGAAAGAAGGTTTCCCTTATTCCATCAAGTATGGGGGGCACCTGGCCAGGTCGGGGAGTCCCCGATGGACAGACACATTAAAGGACATTGTTTCTAATGAGTTAGAGCCCCCTGAAAAGACCCGCCCCCAAACTCACACTTCTTGCCTTGTTACCTAAAGCACAAGACAATGTGTGGTTCTGGGTGATTTCCCCCAGAAGCCCAAAGCCACGTAATTGGAAAGAGGACAAAATAAAGTCTGATAATGGGGTCTCCCTAGTTAAGCCACCAGCCAGAAGCGACTGTGCAGAAGGAAATGTCTGGAGTGGTGGGGGGAGGGTAAGGCTTACTGGAGGCACAAAGCAGCACTTCCTTCCCCTCTGATTCCTGGACTGCCGTGCCTGGCCCCTTTGGTCCCCCCACGTGGGGGATCCCTTGCCTCAGCCACCAGACCAGCGCCACAAACTGTTTGTGATATGAAGTCACATTGGGACACAGACTTAACTTTCCAGGGCTGTGCAGATCGGCTACAGAAGGTCGTGTGAAGGTGTATGCAGGAATGTGTGTGTGTGTGTGTGTGTTTGAGGGTGTAAGTTGTGTGCAAATGTGTGTGTCTGCATGTGAGAGGTGGCATGTTTGAGGCTGTATGAAGTGTGTGAATGTGTGTGAGTTGTGAGAACATGTGTCTGTATGTTTGGTCGTGTATTGGTGTGTGTGTGTGTGTGTGTGTGTGTGTGAGTGTGTGTTGGGGGTGGGGAAGGGGGCTGGTGTGGAGAGGGAAGTTGGGCGCAGACTGGTGCAGGCAGAGTGGACAAAAAGAGGAAAGTCTTGTCTTTGAGTCAGGCCGGGAGAGCAGGGGAAGAAAAAAGGAGCTCTTATTGGTGGTTGTCAAGGAGATGGACCTTGGGGTTTGCTGAACTTTCTTCCCTTAAAGCGTCCAGACTCTGGGCTGAGAGGGGCCATTTATTTCCAGGCACGCCTCGCGGGCGGGCGGGGGTCTCCTATCCAGGCGCCAAAGGCCAACAGGCGTCAGGTGTAGACCCCAGGCCAGGCCGGAGCAATTCTTGGATGGAAGGACCGCGATGTTCCTCCTGCCCTCAACCCACCGCCCCGCCCTGGTCTGTCACTGGGGCGGCCCCAGGCCTCGCATTCTCAGGACATTGAACTGCTGGCTGAGAGGTCACCCCCGCAGAAGGGTCGTGCGTGCCAGCAGAAACTGCCGGCAAAGTGCTTTAGTGCCACACGGAGATTTCCCGGTGCTCCTTCCAGACGTAGGTTCTGCGGTTGCCCTATGACAAGCACACTTATGGATCACTGTCCTTCGGAGAGTGGTAAAAATTTCATTTGTTTTCAATGTAAATTTTAAAATGATCTCCACGGTTTAGTCCTGTCGGGTTACTTCACAGCAGCACTGCCAGCGCTTGGCACACAGTAGGTGCTCAATAAACATTTACCGACCAGATGGATGAATGTACAATACCGCTTTGCGCGTTTGCATTTCTTTGACTACAAATGGATGCCGCCGGGCCTTCCTAGACTTCCGAGGACCAGTGGGCAGGCCCCCTCCTCACCCCTGGGGGTGAGGGTGCTGCTCCCGGAGGCGCAGTCACCCTCGACGATGGGGGTCTAGTGGGGAGAAGGGGGCAGAGGAAGAGCGCAGCTTCCAAGTGAGCCCCAGCCTGGTCGAGGCTGCACCCCGCGGCCGAGCGAGCCTCCCCGGGCCCCCACCCCCCACCTGCCGC
>NW_006440626.1:1943613-1947026 GCF_000325575.1 Pteropus alecto
GGGCTGCCCGGGGCTCCCAGAGCCAGACAGCCCGCAGCAGGGGTGGGGTGGGCTGAGGCCCCAGGGGAGGTGGAGTTCGGGGGCGGGAGGAAGAAAGCAAGCGCAATGGGCGGCCGGCCGAGGGGGACCCGGCGCGCACCGAGGGCGGGAGGGAGAGGGGACCCCGGAGTCGGACGGGCGCTCCCCCAAGGGGAGAGGAGAGCGGACAGAAGGAGGCTCAGAGGGGAGACCCGGAGAGGGTGACCGAGAGGGAAAAGACCGACATAGAGAGCAGGGGGTGGGGGTTAAATGGAGGGACAGACGGACAGAAAAGGAAGCATAGAGGGAACACACAAAAGGACAAGGGAAGAAACCCGGAGAAAGACAGGCATGGAAGAGGAGAGGAGAGACCCCAAGACCGCCGGGGGAACGGAGGAGACCGAGGGAGGGCGGAGGAGGCAACGGGACAGCAAGAAAGAAACAGACAGATCAAAAGAAGGAGA
Organism: Pteropus alecto; assembly: GCF_000325575.1. Lineage (NCBI taxonomy): Eukaryota > Metazoa > Chordata > Mammalia > Chiroptera > Pteropodidae > Pteropus > Pteropus alecto. The sequence continues at coordinate 1,944,096 of NW_006440626.1, forward strand.
ATGAGGGAGGGACTAAGGGACAGGAAGGCTGAGAGGCAGAGGTGGACGCAGAATGGACACCGGAGAGAGAGCGGGCGAACTGGGGGTGCAGCCGGCAGGGAGGGAGCAAGACAGAGGGAAAGGGAGGATGGAGACGGCTGGAAAGCGATGGACAGATGGACAGTCAGACGGGATGCGGAGGACAGATGGACAGACACAGAGGGAAGGAGATGGATGAGAACCAAAGGGAGGGGACACCAGACCTGAGACGTGATCAGAGCGGGGTCCAGGAGAGGAAGGGAAGCCGGCAACACCCGAGGAGGTTGCAGGCTTCTGACCCTGGTGGGGACAGGCAGCAGAGCGGACGTGGGGGCTCCGGGAATGTCCCAGCGACCCTGGCAAGCCCACCCCTCCCCCTCCTGCTCCGCCGGGTGTCTGGAAGGGGCTCTCCCACAAAGCCGAAGTCACAGTCTCTCCTCCCACATCTTTAGGGGAGCTTCCTCCCTTTCTGCCCCTGGTTGGGGGAGGTGGGAGGAAGAGGGTCCTGCCTGCCCCTGCGGTTCTCTCTGGCTTTCTCTGGGCACCCCCTGGCTGCTGCGCTGGGCTCTCCGAGGTCTGTGTCTGGACACGGAGTCTACTCCTGGGAGTCACACCCTGAGTGAGGGTGCCAGGCCATTTCAACTATTGTGCAGTTGGAGCTGAGCAGTTTTTCACGCCCCCCGCCCCCTGCTGGGCCCGGCTGTCCACGCCCCCACTTGTCTGTGGGTGTCTCTCCCACGCTTTGGGGGTCCTTCAACCCTGTTTGACTGTATCCTGCATGTGCTTCTCCCCACCTCTGCCTCCTCTCTGCTTGTGTGCGTCTCCACCCCCAGCCCCACCCGCTGGAGCCTTGTGCTGTGTAACAAACCGAAGGTGGAGCCTGTGATGGGGGGGCTGGGCTGCCCTACGGAAGAAGCCCCCAGCCCAGAGAGGAGAGAGCCCACGGGAACAAACGGTCATCTGCCCTCAGCTGGGCTGCCCTGCGGAAGAAGCCCCCAGCCCAGAGAGAGAGCCCACGGGAACAAACGGTCATCTGCCCTCTCCCAGGCCCCACCTAAAGACATATTTGGAAGGCGTCCTGGGAGGTGCCCCCACCGCCCTTCGCCTAACATTCATTCACTTCTATCCTCATGAGGACACCTACCTAGGTAGGGGGCGAAAGGGGCTCCAGAGCCCCTCATTCCTGTGCCCTGACCCTTGAGAAGTGGGAAGAGCCTAACCCTGCGGGTGCCGTCTCAGTCCTCCTCCCTGGAAGGATGCAGATTGGCCCCCTCTGGCCTCTGGCTTCCTGCCTTTGAGGCTGTGCCACCCCTGCACAGGGGTCCCTCTGTCATCACTTCCTCAGAAGGGGATGTTCTGCTGGGCCAATGTTCCTGCAGACCCCCGGGCACGCGATGACTGGCTCTGGCCTCCTGCCCCCACCCCACACCCCCCATTCCACCTTCCTTTGGGCAGCTGTAGGGGATGATCTACTGACCTGAGCAGAAATGATCACCCTGAAAAGTGATGCCACCTGCCGTGTGTATGTGTGTGCATGCATGCGTGTGCATGCATGTGTGCATGCATGTGTGTGTGTGCATGCGTGTGTGCATGCATGTGTGTGTGTGCACGCAGGTATTTTTTTCTGTGTTTCTCTTTAATGCCTCTCTTCCTTTGGGGGACTAGGGCAAGTAGGGAGGAGTCCCCGGGCGAGCAGTGGTTCTCTTAGAGAGGCCCCCCCCATGCAAGCTTAGAACCCCAATGCCAGCCAAGGAAGTAATTCAGAGTGGACATTTTATTTTTATTTTTTTATTTTTTTTAGGCGAGGCAACCCTTGGTTGACCTCACAGATTGCAAGGACCTTGTCAGCTTATGATCCCTTATTTTTTTATTTTTTTCGCCTACAGCAACTGGTCTTCTTAGGTGGTCTCCCATCCAAGTACTAACCAGGCCTGACCCTGCTTAGCTTCCGAGATCAGACGGGATTGGGCTTGTTCAGGGCGGCATGGCCGTAGACTAAGAGCGGACATTCTTGAGGACCAGCCTAGGGGGAGGCCAGAGGCATGAAGAGAAGAGGACATTCTAGGACTTCCCCAGGCTCGCCCCTGGGTGACTCTGGCTGCAGAGAGTTCCTTGCGCTGCCTTTCTGGGTCCTTCTATCTGTCTGTGGTCCATCTGTAAGTCATTCATAGCTAGCTGGAAGTAACATAGTACGTAGACGAGCTCTGAACCTGAGCTCCAGTTTCTGCCACTAATGAGCTACCGAACTACAACAAACCTCCCTGGACCTGTTTCCCCATCTGTAACCTAGATTATAGCTAAGGTTCTTCTGATTCTGCTGTCCTGTGCCCCTAGGGTCCTCTCCCTGTCTGAGGGGTGTGTGTGTGTGTGTGTGTGTGTGTGTGTTGGGGTGTATGCACAGATACACAAATCTATTTTGCATTATTTTGCCCAAAACCTGTTCCAGACTGAAGGCGTATGTGTGTGTTGGGGGTGGGAGGTGGGGAGTGCCAGGAGCCCTCAAAACTTAGACTGAACTTGGCTTTGTAAGTTGGACTATGAGAACCAGTTTCGCACCTAGGAAAGAGGATGGGAGATCAGACCCATGGGTGAGCCAGTTGGCCCAGCTGAGGGGAGGGTTTCACTGCTAGGACGCGCCAGGCTGAGGATGTGGAAGCCACATGAAAACTCCTGTATTTCCACAGCCTAGGGACTGGGCGGGGTCCCATGTTCAGGTCACCTGCATGGGCCTCCTGGCTTGGCCTCTGCTCATGGGTCCATACTAGCCTTAGTTTCCCCATCTGTAACCCCAAAGGGAAAGACTTAAATTTCTTCACAGATCCTTCTGGCTCTAAATTCTAGAATAAGGGGAGTCCGGGGCGGGGCGGGGCGGGGCGTTGGAGCGATGCTTGTGGGGAGAGCATGACGCACAGA